>NW_025931304.1:0-43869 GCF_000764305.2 Hyalella azteca
CAGACAAGCTCCATCATCGGTTCAATAAAACGTTTCGCAGGTAAGCTCCATCATCAGTGCAATAAAACGTTTCTCAGACAAACTCCATCATCAGTTCGGTGCTTGTCTCGTAAACGTTTCTAATGAAGATATGATTAAGTTACATGGCGTTCTTCTTCGCTTTTAAATTCGTAGTATACTAACTATATAACAAGACAACAGAATTAAGGAACATGCAGCCTATAATCCCAGGTATACTAACACACTCGCACGAGAGGTCAATTTATATACTATTCGAACAAACACTTTGTGAATAAACGGTTTTACCCGCGTTCCAGTAACCAGCCGCCCCGTGAAAATAAACCATTTCACCGTTTTTTTTAGAATACTCGGGTTTCTAGTGTAAAATTGGAATAAAAACGGCAACACTATGTTTATTTCACGTGCCGGCCGGTTACTGAAACGCCGGTATAATACCGTTTAACGGTAATTTTTTAACAATGTATATAATATATAGCGCTTATAGGATATCGCGTGGGACGGAGTTAGGCGCACTCTGTAAGATGAATGGGTAACATTGTCTAAATAGTGACCCGCTTTCTACATGCAGCACTGATACATCCTGGGCAAAACTGGGTCAGGTTAGTCCACACAAAGGAGAGAAGTGTTTCGCTATTGGGACAAGGGGCCATACCTTCAAAACTCGCTAAGTGAACGTAAAAACTTACGCTCTATTTTCTTGTCTATGATTGGTGGACTTTGCTTGAAAGGCCGTCAATGATTGGCTGATGAACTTACGATCTCTTAACTTTTTTTCGAAAGTATAGGCAAAGATCTGTCAATTTTCCAGAAAGCGAGGCGTGACGTCACAGACGCCGCTGGTTGTTCGAGGGCGTGAGTACGGCGATGGCGCGGCGGTTGCTACAGGCTACAAATGAACCTAAATTTAGAGTCGCCCCAGCTTCCGATTTGAGGAACCAGAAAAACCCACTCTCTAAATTTTGATTGGATATTTATCTTACCTGTTTTATAGTTCACACATCGCAGTTAAAGAAGGGATGAATGACCTCTTATAAAATATGTCCTACTTATCAATATAACTCGCATATTATATATGACACACTCATATTATGTAAGTAAGTTATATTTAATATTATAATATAAGCTATATATATAATATATAATATGTATAATATATACTATAATATAAGTTATATAATTATAATATAAGTGTGTTATATTATGAAGTTATATAATATAACTCACTTATTAAATTTGACTCAAGTATTCAATTCGGCTCGCTTATTAAATACGACCAACTTATAAAATATGACCCAGTTTTAAGAAAAAGATATAGATAAAGATAATTAATTGGTTACTCACGCTGAGGGCCTTGCACTGTGACGACGGTGGGTTGACTGGCACATCCCCGCGTTATGATTGGCTGCACGATGGATGAGTGAGGACCCATGATTGGTTGTGACGTCATCGCTATTGGCCCGTTGCCAACCGTACGCAGATTTTGTGACATGTGATTGGCTGAAGAATTTGGTGTTTTTTCATGATTGGCTGACAACGACCTGGCAGTATCCAGCTTGTTGCTGATTGGCTGAGGTATCTTGGATACTGCGGGACTGGTCCTGTGATTGGCCGACGGCTGTGACGTCATCGACGTCACGTCCAATAGGATCTTGGCATTGCCGACGGGAGGTGACGTATCCATGATACGAAAGATGCAAGGGATGTCTTAGGCTTGTTGATGTAAGGCTGATTGTTGCTTGAGTTAGGGTGGGTTAGGGTAGCGGGATGAGTAGAAGTACGGGGTTTTTGATAATCCAGAGGCTGAATTCAACCAATGAGTGCGTGTTACGAGAGATACGAGGCAGATAAGACGGCCGTAAGTCCACCACACGCACATTCACCAGTTCCACACTCACTACGAACGCTTGCAACTAGCAGTTCGTGTCAACGATTCTATTCCGGAAGGAAGAAGCTGGTGCTTCCGCTCAGCCGTATCCATGATACCAGATATCCTTGAATTAATTTAAATACGTACGTAATCTCAGTCCATCCACATTCGGGTAATTCAACTCCACACTACGGCTAATTCTTTATAAAATTAGCCAAAACTTCACATCGCATATAAGCTATAAAAACAAGTTTCTGCTATGGTTTCAACCTTAATGCTCGATTATTTATTTCATAATCAAGTAAAGGTTCGTAACTAAGCCAGAACAAAGCCATGATCGTGTCGCAACACGAACTGAACACGTCATGACAGGGCGGCGACGTTGCCACACACTCCGCAGCCCGCGACGCGACGTTGCCAAATCTCGAGTTCATTCATGACTGTCTTGTAGTATTCACCACAACATCGCGTACGATGTTCAACTCATTAAATATTTACTAGTATTTCACTATGCACATTATCACTAATCATAAACAAATTTTCCACTTTACTTCATTTATTCCGTATTCAAAAATATTCATAAATGAACGTGAGAATTTTTCATTTATAAATAATTTTTTCATTTGTTTCCATACACATCAATCGGCATACGATGCTTTTATTCACATAAAAAAATGATCCAGCCTTCGTAAATTCACATCACACGTTAAATATTTATAAAAATTTCATCTGTGTAATTTTCGTTCATCATTATATAAGTCGAATTTTTATTTCATAAAATTGATTCATTCCATACTATTTGGTGTACGATAATACTTTGAATATAAAATATTTATTTCGCTATAAAATAGGTGTTGGCATCTCCGAGCTCCATGGTGGTGATGATGAGGGATGGTAGAAGTGAGCTTGAATAAATAAAAAAAAAACAAATTTTCACAATTATTTTCCAACTGATAAAACAAATAAATTGAATTTCAGACGCTTGTACACAAAATAACAGGCACTTTTCCTGTCAAATTGTCTTAATTTCCACACACAAATAGATAAATTTCTGAAGCTTTTCAACGAATTTGATTTTTGTTTTCAACTCGGCAATAATTATTTAAATTTTTTTATTTCAGGTTCATCTGTTCCTGTCACTTGGCAACTAAATTATAAAATTTTGACACTAGTGTACTAGTTACACCACTGCAGCCACTAGGTGTATTAGTTAGGTCACTGGGGTCACTTTACCACGCGTCACTGATCACTAACTAGTAACTAGCTACATATCAAGGCAAGTTAGTGACGCGTTGACACTTCTTAGCTCCCGACGAGACCTGCGAACATGAGAAGTAGTGACGGGTAACTAGTGGTAGCAGCACTGCCACTACTGCTATGGTAGTGGTAGCGGCACTGCCACTACTGCCATGGTAGTGGTAGCGTCACTGCCACTACTGCCATGGTAGTGGTAGCGGCACTGCCACTACTGCCATGGTAGTGGTAGCGTCACTGCCACTACTGCCATGGTAGTGGTAGCGGCACTGCCACTACTGCCATGGTAGTGGTAGCGTCACTGCCACTACTGCCATGGTAGTGGTAGCGTCACTGCCACTACTGCCATGGTAGTGGTAGCGGCACTGCCACTACTGCCATGGTAGTGGTAGTGTCACTGCCACTACTGCCATGGTAGTGGTAGCGGCACTGCCACTACTGCCATGGTAGTGGTAGCGTCACTGCCACTACTGCCATGGTAGTGGTAGCGTCACTGCCACTACTGCCATGGTAGTGGTAGCGGCACTGCCACTACTGCCATGGTAGTGGTAGTGTCACTGCCACTACTGCCATGGTAGTGGTAGCGACACTGCCACTACTGCCATGGTAGTGGTAGTGTCACTGAGATGTGTATAAGAGACAGGGGTGTACGGGGTGTACAGGGTGTACGGGGTGTACAGGGTGTACGGGGTGTACAGGGTGTACGGGGTGTACAGGGTGTACGGGGTGTACAGGGTGTACGGGGTGTACAGGGTGTACGGGGTGTACAGGGTGTACGGGGTGTACAGGGTGTACAGGGTGTACGGGGTGTACAGGGTGTACGGGGTGTACGGGGTGTACAGGGTGTACAGGGTGTACGGGGTGTACAGGGTGTACGGGGTGTACAGGGTGTACGGCTGTCTCTTATACACATCTAGATGTGTATAAGAGACAGGGGTGATGATGCAGTTAGTTCAGTGAACAATTGGGATGCACAGCAACATCACACCTCTCATCACATCACCACAGCCAGCATCACCAACACGTGTACATAGTAATTTAACTCATTTAAACACTGAATCAAGGGAAATGTAGGTGATTGGGTGACGACTTGAGGGTGATTGGGTGAGGACACTCATTCATGCCACAAATAAAGATACAAATTATCCGGAATGTAAATTACATTGGTTTGACCAGCACGATCTTGGGCCGCCGCTTAACATGTTACCTCCAGAACGGAGGACCACATGAACTACATGAGGGAGGCTCATAATGAGACCCTCACTCGTGCCATGTTGGAGGCCTGCGCCAGCATCGTCATGCGGTGCCCCGACGCTTGCACATGTCATCCTTTCCAGTACAGCACGAGTACTGTACTGTACTAGTACATGTACTGTACTAGTACATGTACTGTACTAGTACATGTACTAGTACAGTACATGTACTGTACTAGTACATGTACTGTACTAGTACATGTACTAGACTAGTTCAGTAACTAGTACATGTACTGTACTAGTTCAGTAACTAGTACATTTACTGTACTAGTACATATGCCGTACTAGTTCAGTAACTAGTACATGTACTGTACTAGTTCACTAACTAGTACATGTAATGTACTAGTTCAGTAACTAGTACATTTACTGTACTAGTACATATACTGTACTAGTTCAGTAATTAGTACATGTACTGTACCTACTAGTTCAGTAACAAGTACATGTACTGTACTAGTTCAGTAACTAGTGCATTTACCATACTAGTACATGTACTGTATGATACTAGTTCAGTAACACTGTACTAGTTCAGTAACTAGTACATTTACTGTACTAGTACATATACTGTACTAGTTCAGTAACAAGTACATGTACTGTACTAGTTCAGTAACTAGTGCATTTACCATACTAGTACATGTACTGTATGATACTAGTTCAGTAACAAGTACATGTACTGTACTAGTTCAGTAACTAGTACATTTACTGTACTAGTACATATACTGTACTAATTTAGTAACTAGTACATGTACTGTACTAGTTCAGTAACTAGTACATGTACTGTACTAGTTCAGTAACTAGTAATGTACTGTACTAGTTCAGTAACTAGTACATTTAATGTACTGTACATATACTGTTTAATGTTTAATTTAATGTACTAGTACATATACTGTACAATTTCAGTAACTATAGTACATTTACTGTACTAGTTCAGTAACTAGTACATTTACTGTACTAGTACATTTCCCGATGATGGTAACTAGTACATGAACTGCACTAGTTTTATAATAATCAATGCTATATTGCTACCAGATATGCAAAGCAATGAGGACAATATAGCACAGCTACACTTATATACTGTAATAAGATGGCTATAAAATAGGCCAGGGGCCATACTTTCAAAACTGGCTAAGTGAACGTAAGTACTTACGCTCTGTTTTCTTGTCTATGATTGGTGGATTTGGCTGGAAAGGCCATCAATGATTGGCTGACGAACTTACGACCTCATAACTTTTTTTGAAAGTATAGGCCCTGCAGAATTCTAGGATAGAGCATAAGCATGTCATTTACTGGTGGATGAATGTCCTTCTCCAGACTGTGATTGTTGTGATGTCATACACTCCAGACTGTGATTGTTGTGATGTCATACACTCCAGACTGTGATTGGTTGTATCCAATATACAAATTGTTAATTTAATTGTTAATTGTTAATTTAATTGTTCTTGTTAATTAAATACCTCTCCAGAATTTCCACCTGCTACAAAGATCACTTCCTAACAAAGCATTGAAGTCTCTAAATTTGGGTAAACTGGCAGATTTCATATAAAATTAATCCTAATTCCTGAAAATATTAAACAAACTACTGGCCCTGAAATAATATGGCCTATATATATTTGCAATGTAACTAATATATAGATGTTTCAATATTCATTCAAAATGGAATGCCCCAAATGCATCATGGTATTTTTGTCATACATACATTATCTATTTATAATCATTAGGACACTACACAGTACACAACTTCATTCATAAATGAATTACAGTATGCATGATGTTATATTTGATTCACAACTTTAATTATATAAATTATTAAAAACTACTCCTTGAACTAGATTGCAATTATGTAACTTAAAAAACTTAAAATTACAGAAATAAATTATGAATAGTTCAATAAATTTAATTTCCTATTATTAACAACAATTCTAGCATACATATAAATAACAGTGACGAGGCAATAGATTTCTTCAAAGAGTTTACATATACAAACAAATATTCTTAGGAAACTTCAATGCGCTATAAAGAAGTGATCTTCAAGCCCCAGTGAGTTATTTGTTCTTCACTAGGTAGGAATAACATTGCAACTCCTCATTTACTTGTTACATGCAACATAAGAAAAGCGGACAGACATCACGGGTGGAATTACAAGCATGGCACTTCATATATTCAATTTCAATATCTGTCGACTGTCTATATTCAAGACATTCCTAAATTTTAGCTAAATTTTAAAGAAAACCTAGTGTCATGTTTTTAGGTAGTATATGTGCACTTGTTAATTTATAATACCGTACCTCCTAAATTTACAGAATAGGCTAACTTGAAAACTATGAGCTAAGCTTTTCTTTATGAAAAATTACCAAGATTAAAAGATGCATGATAACCTCAGATACTTAAATCGTTTGTATGTTTCCCACTCTTAATCATGACTATATAAGCATTTGAATAATGTTCTTTAAAATTTTGTCTATACAAATAAAAGAAGCAGTAATTACCATAATTATGAACCTCGATCAAACAACCAATTTAGTATTCTTTTCTTCTTTTTTTGACACATGTAGTTCAAAATTGCCATTTGACAGTTCAATCTAAGCCAAAATGTCTTTCATTAATTATAATTCAAAGTAAAAAACAAAAATGCAATAAAAATATCAATTACTCAGCATAAAAATGTTATTTTGGTTGCTGAGCATCATCAGAATAACGGAGAAAATATTTATTTGAAACCAAATTCAGGGGACATTGACACTGATCAGTTCACAAGACATCAACAAATCAAGCGTCCACTGCAGCGGCAAACACTTTACCATCAATAATTCACTGTAAAATCAATAGCTTCGAACACCACCTTGCATAACGCGGACGACTATCAAGGGCAATGAGCAGTATTCTAACAGTTTCTGATGTTGCTGCTCGTTAACTTATAAATGACAATAAAATATTATCAGAAATTATAATACGTAAGCAGTTAACGTCGGTAAATTCACTAAATTGACATAGCAGACAAGGGCGAACACTTATCGGCAAATGAACGTCCAGATGAACAGCATAAGTTCAGGTTGCAAGCAAGGCCTCCACCACTGGCATTCCAGAACCTTTAAAAGTTCATAAAAAAAAACTCAAAAACAGTATCAGAAAAACGGTACTGGTGAATGACGGGGCATGAGGTGCCACTGTATAAATTTTGTTTGCATCACACATTTACGAGCACAAAGCACATGATAAAAGGGCACAAATAGCACATCTTCATCGAACATAACAAATAACGGCTCACTCGGCGACGGTAGATTCAACACTAAGGCCGAAAGACGAAGTAGTTGGGACCACGCTCGGTAGAGGGCGCTACTATCTTTCCAGACACTCGCAATTTTACCTTTATTTCAACAATGCAAGGACAAAGTACCGTTCGAACGACCTCTACATCTCTAAAAGCTACAAAATAAACCTAGAGTAGGCAGAGATTAAGGACTGTATCGATTAAGGAGGTTGCCTGCCTTCATAACAAGGAGGAAGTCCTAGCATATTTGTAAGTCGTTTTTATTGCATAAAAGTGATTCAGAAAACCTCTAGGTGACGGTCAGAGTAATTATCATACCCATTTTTATTAATGCAACCAATGACGGGCATATTTGCTTAGAGTTTCTGTGAATATTCATTAGATTTTCATGGGAAATTTAGCTAAAGGTCACGATAACTTTCTTGAAGCAATTAGTGAAGGTTATTGTGGTTAAGAAGTGCTGCAACATGGCGGCATCTGGCATCCTCTCGTTGCCTGAGGTAAAACTGTCGCTGGTTGACCCCACATTCGAAAGCTCCTCAGGGACTTGGCTTTGACTTCCCATTTTTTCCTGACTTCTAGGAGATGGCCTACGGAAAACACACATTTTTCTACTCAGCCTAATAATATCGTCGACGAAAATTCCGAACATTGCTCTTTATATACCAAACTGTAACTCGATATAATACTTTTGCCGTAACATCTATAGTCTAACATAGGTCAAGACAATGCGGTATAGGGCATAGGATATAACAGTATAGTTAATTGACTGCTGTGGTGGTCGCAAGTGCTGTGGTGGTCGCAAGTGCTGTGGTGGTAGCAAGTGCTGTGGTGGTCATTTCCATAGGATTACTTGAAATTTAAAATTAAATAGCATTGGACATTGGTTCTATCACTGTTTCCATAGGATTACTTGAAATTTAAAATTAAATAGCATTGGACATTGGTTCTACTATCACTGGCACAACTAAAAGGATGATTTGCTATTCTTATTTTCTTACAAATTGGCCAATAAACATTTAATAAAATTTATGGGATTAGCCTAGGTCTATTTTTCAAAATAATTAAAATGATATCCTTGATTTTTCTTATTATAGATCATTACATGTGCATAAGTATTACAAAGTAAATGTAACTTTATTATAGTTGATCTATGAAATACCGTACTTTTATTCATGAATATTGAATAATAGTAAATTAAAACTATGATAATTCAAGATATTGGCTAATAGTATGCTTACCCTATTACCTTTTATTATGTGATTCTTTGATAATTTCCTTATATGTGCAGACTGCAGCATAGCACCAAAACTTTCCCAAGGCTATTTTCAACACAAATTACCGTACTTCAGAAAACATGAAAAGGAAGCTAGAAAAGCTGCACAACTTCTTTGCTTCACTGGGAATTTGTGACATCGAAAGCTGTCACGGACCATGAAGGGACATCCAATGATCCATAACACAACCTCCAGCGGCTGGATGCCATCCAGTGCATTTCAGCTGCACCCCAGCGCCAGCGGCCAGCTCCAGCAGGTTAGCAGCAGATGCTCAATAATAAAGTAATGTGAATATTGGAATTGGAATTGGAATTGGGGTGCGTGGTGACCTACGGTCACGACCTTTAAATCGGTCATACACGCTGCCTAAAAAACTTTTACTAGCATCAAAAAAAAAGATGTGTATAAGAGACAGGTCCTAGATGCCCCTCGGCTCCGGTGGGAACCTCAAATTGCTTCACTTAGATTATCTTGTATACCTATTACCAACTTACTCAAGTCTATTTCAGGCAGACACTGGGGTGCAGACAGAGCTCTTCTGTTGAAACTGTATAGAGTGTTGATTCGCAGTCGTTTAGACTATGCAGCTGCTTTTTATGCCTCTGCAGCCCCTACTAATCTCAGTAAACNTGTACACATCACACGCTGTACACATCACACGCTGTACACATCACACGCTGTACACATCACACGCTGTACACATCACATGCTGTACACATCACACGCAGTAACACATATAAATATCACATATAAATATTATAAATATGTCAAGTTAAATATAATTAATATTAAATTACTTTTCAGAAAGTATTTAAATAAATTTATCGTTCAGAGATATAATTGGTCTTGTTATTAGTTTGAATCTCAAATACCTAGAATCATTTCACGGATTACCGCTTATCGCTTTTAAATTGATTTTTAAGTTTCACTGGCAAATTTTTTAGAGAAATTGACGGCTAAGGCTTGGCTCTTGACTTTTGCTAATATTTTTATGTTTTCACGAGGCTGATTGGCCTCTCGATTTTATGCCGATTTTCTGTAGCCAATATGACACCTTTTTACAACGTTTTTTTGTTCTATTCAACTTCACTTTTTGTTGTTTGTTTGTCTGCTACAAATCTCATAATCAATATTTAACACACTTCTACCTGTCCAATCGATCTGAAATTTTGAACACTTGCTTAAAGTTAGAGATAATGCTTGTATCAATTGACAGAATAAATAATTTTTTATTTTAATTTCATGCATCCTT
Source organism: Hyalella azteca (assembly GCF_000764305.2). Classification (NCBI taxonomy): domain Eukaryota; kingdom Metazoa; phylum Arthropoda; class Malacostraca; order Amphipoda; family Hyalellidae; genus Hyalella; species Hyalella azteca. Next base: position 10,190 of record NW_025931304.1, read on the forward strand.
CTCATCCTTCTCTGGGCCTTTTTATTCTATTATTTTAACTTAACACAAGGCGATCGTATAAAGCATTGAGCTTAAATTGAATTGATTTTTCGCGACTGCAATTTTATTGAATGTAATGGCCAACGTTTACCGATTTTTTTTTCAGTTTTTGCTTCATTTTTTTTATATTATTGCATTTACTGGGAACTTCTATTATTAAATTAAATTGGCACTCTAATACGCAGCGTCTATCGAATTTGCTCAACTTTACAGGTGTGCTATGCGCACTGAATATAATTTTAATTGTAATCCTTCCGCCCTTCCTGTGTTTCCGTCCCACTTTAGGTTCTCGTCTATGGCCACGCTGATGCACCGCCTTCGTCGTCCTGAAGAATGCTCAAAACAGTAAATTTATGCCTAAGCAATATAATGAGGTTTCTCCCGCATGTGATTAATAGAGACTGGTTGTCTGTTTATTCATAGTTTTGGCTCTGAATCTGGGACTATGAATAAAAAGTTTAAAGTTGTATAACTATCCGAATGTTAATCTTCGGGTATTGCAGGCGAATAATTTCAAAATTAGCCGTTTCTTTATGAGGTATAAAGATACACTCTCTGACTTAACGCGACCGTCTCCAGCTTACAAATTCAATTGTACGCAATGCGCATCAGCGTACATAGGTATGACGTCACGCAACTTATATTCTGGAGTGGCGGAGCATAAAGGAAAGAGTATAATCGAACCGGAAATCCACTTGCATATCTACCTCATTCAGCTGTATGAGTTCAAGCCGAGCAGTGCAGTATCCCGGTGTCTGATAGCGCCTTCAGAATTTTAGCTTCTACAACAAGACTTTCTGACTTAGGCTATGAGTTTTAGAACACCTTTATATTTTCAATTAGGAGCCCAGTTTAACTCACTTCTTATCTCATTAAATTCTGAACAGATGACCCAGTTTCACTCTGGCTATTTGAAGTTTATTTGTCAATTTAAGTTTTAATGTCTGCCAGTGAATATTGGATTGCATTTACTTTCTGGGATCGTCGAAGTGACGATGAAGCTGGACTTCGTTTTCACCTAAAAAGATATTATGAATTTTTTGTCATATTCATTATGCGCACATGGAATTACTATATTTATAGCGCGTGGAATACACGTGAACGTAATATAATACTAGCACATTAAATGCGCTTCAAATGATAATATATAGCACGTAGCATGCAAAAAGTATATGGTAAAGCTCATCCATGCGTAATCCATGAACGAAATTTCGCTATTGGGTTCGTGGTTGAGGCCTGCGTGGTTACGTTGTGGTCAGAACCGAACAAAACCTAACCAATATCATAACAAAATGGTACTCATAAATGTCGTTCATGCATTTTATAAGCACTTTACTTTGGAGTCGTTGTATTACCGGGACCGGTAATAAAATGTCAGTCATTGTATTACCGGTAGTAAAATGACTACCGTAATACAAATGAATACCGGTATTACTGCATTACCGGTAGTCATTGTATTACCGGTATAGTCGACTCAATGGAATGAGGTGAGAGAAAGAGAAGGCAAAATTACCGGGAAGAGGATTAATGGTCTGAATTTAAAGGGATTTACGATGAGTAGTTAGGTTAAAGAGTTAATCAATCTTATTTATCTATAGGGAATTCTATGCAAAATTTAGGATGATTTTAAGTATACGCACCCCAGACGTTACTGGGGTGCGTATGACTGTATTAAATTGCACCCATCGTATGACTGTAGCTTACTGTTCAGAAGGGAGGAACAATTTCTTGAAATACGTTATGAGCCATTCTTAAATGGGAGGATTAACAAAGTTATTGTCCAAATGTTTATACTAGTGGGTGCGTTTTATTAAGAAGTTTCCTAGGGTGCTTATTCTTTATAAGATTTAGGAATTATATATATATGCCTAACTTTTATAATAATGTAATATTCAAAAAGATATGTCATGGGGACCAGGGGGGAGGAAAGGGGGGAGACTAAGGGCAGCGACCGCTGGATGGCAACACTCATTAAAGAGTTTCCCCTCGGTTCACTGTCCTGTGAAACTAACCCCCCCCCCTCCCTCCTCCTCCTCCAACGCACGAAGGGGGAGATGAGGGGGCGAACGACCTTCTGATGCGCAGCAAGGTCGCCTATATTGATCTCTACTGACCCCCCTACACCCTGCCCCCCTTCCTTTCTCTTCTCATGCGTCCTGTTGTTGCCCTTCACTCATACCAAGCCTCATCTCTTCGCCAGCTTCATTTTTAATCTCTTCATAATAATGCTTATCTACGCACGGCCATCTAGTCCCCAATCTTGCATTTACTTTTTCGTCTGAACAAGCATACCTGCAGCATGTTACCTCTTTCATTTTATATCAGTGACCAAAACAATAAAATTGTTATTGAATTCTAAATAAAATATTTGTGCCATGGTAGGATTTTTTATTCTCTGGTGTGAAAGAGTTGAATTCTTCAACAGCTACCTTGTCGATATTAATTCCACGTGAACATCTATCGAACATTTTGAAACGGCAGCAGCATTTCAACTTGCGTTTAACAACGAGAAAATTATCAGTGTAAAATGTTATAGGCATCGGTTAATTATACTTTATCAACAAGCAAAAGATGATTTTCTTTCTGCTCCCGGACTGTAGGCTACCGATATCCGGGACACCGGATGCCAAGCATTAAAGAGTTTGTCCGATGTATGAAAACATTTTGAACGGTTGAACCGGAGATTCCGGTTCGAGCTGCGGTTGACGACGGACGTGTGTAAGTTACCTAACCATATAGTAAACTGCCATATTGTTAAACACTTTTTCTTTTGTTACTTTGTACTTGGAAATCGGTCAATAGTACTACAATCTCAACTCCGAGTATGTCGCGCCATAAGCGGCGGAAGGAGAGCAGTGTGTCTTCGTCTTCAGACGAGGGCACCGGCTCTTCTTCCATGCCTGCCTTGAGAGCTCTTACTGAGCCCAACTTGCTAATAAGAGATGCACCAAACAATCGCGATCTGATATGCATTCCTGAAACACCAAGCTTGCCATTACTGGATGCATCCACAGCAATTCCAGGCTCTGCTCGTGGGAGATCAGCTGCCTCAGATTCTGGCCCTGGTGACAAGACTGGCTCTCCTAAAGATAGTAACTTTGAGGGTTTCTATGGGCATGGCAAAAATGACTTGTGTGGGATCTCCACGAGCTCACTAACCTCTGAGGATGAGATCTTGACTCCTGCTCAGAGACCTGGCACACAAAATTACAGGAGAAATTTCACCCAGTTTGCCAGAGAGACAGGAGGTCTGGTCCCTGATTCCTCCAACCTCAGGAAGGTTATCATTATTGAGCCAGTTGCTGACGATCGCCCTATAGAGAAATTTTTCTCTAATGATATAGCCCTCAGCAAGGCATTAGCTGAGTCTCCCTTTGGTAGAGCTGGAATTGCTAAATTCAATAAAAATCTAGGTCGTAAGCTCCTGGTGATTACCTTGCAGGATGAGCCAAGCATTGAGATATCTGTTCTGTTAACCACCACTCAACTTGGTTCATGGACCATAAAATGTCGTGTCCCCATCAACCACTCAAAGTCGGTTGGAGTTATTGGGCCTATGGGTGAGGATGTTACAAATGAGGAGCTTGCTGAAGCACTGGCTTTAGCCGGCTATACTGGTGCTACTGCAGAGAGAATTCAAAAAGGTAAAGAAAAGACCAACACCTCTATGTTTAAAGTGACTCTTCATACGAGCACTCTACCCACTGTTATTCAGCTTGGATACCAGCGATTTCAAGTAAACCCATACACTGCCAAGCCATGGCAGTGCTTCAATTGTCAAAGATTTGGGCACAGTGCCATAAGCTGCAGAAGCGCTCCACGCTGTGTTAAGTGTGGTGGTGCCCACAGCATTAAAGATTGCACAACTCAAGGTCCTCCTTGCTGCTGTAATTGCGGAGGTGAGCATACAGCTAGCTACGGAGGGTGTAAATTCATGAAGGAGGCACAGATGGTTGAAAAAGTCAGGGCTCAGCAAGGAACCTCTTATAGGGATGCTCATAAGGCTGTCCAACTCTCTGCTAATAACCATGTAGCTAATGCAACATCTACTAATACTTCCAACAGATATTTGCCGCAGCCTACTCTGCCCTCTGTTGTCCCAAATGAGCCCAGAACCTGGGCTCAAAAAGTAAAATTTCAGCATAACCATACCATCCAAACAGTAAGCACAGGAACCCAGACCCAGGATGACCCTGCCCCTTTCACTTTGCAAGGCATAACTGTGAACAAATTCATTGAACTCATGTGTAAAATCATTTCTGCTTGCAACCACTCAGACAACTTAGACATTGTAAAAACTGTTACAGACCTAACCAAGGAAACTTTAAATCATTACAGCCCTATTATTTCATGCACTGATGTTCCTATTAGTGCAGGTGTTGTACCTCAACCTGATCCTAGCGCCAGACCAGCCCAAGGCTCTACCAATGATCCCAGTGAGGCAACACTTCCCATGGATGTTGAGGGGACTGAAGCTTTCCCTGATCCATCTCCTGTCATTGGAAAGCGCACTGCCAGGGCATCTCATAGACCTACTAAACCTGGAGGTAACCAGGGACTGAACAAAGGTAAGAGTAAATGTAAAGGTATAAATAACAATTTACCGGTAACCAAAGATAAAAAAAGCCTCTCCCAAAAATGCCCTACATCCAGGAACTGAAAATTTTACAGTGGAACTGTCATAGTATTAGCAATAAGCTTAGCAACTTTAAATTGCATATTTACACCAGCAAACCACATGTTGTAAAGCTTCATATCAGCAGCCATGTAGCATTTCTTCTGTATCTGTAAGCTTACAGGATGGTTTGTAATTTTGAACAATTTTAATCGAGTCTAGTGATTTCACTATAACAAGAAAGATTGTGAGAAACATACCTGAAACAGAAAATAATGTTTTGGTGGCAACCATCATAGGGTAAACGCGGTATATTCCGACACATTAAGGTTGCATTGAGAAATAAAAAACTATAAAAAAATAACCATATGCGTTATATACTTGAGTTCTGTTAGCTTTATGTGACTCTCAAAACACAGTACTACGCGCCAGCAACGATGAAATGTGACAAATGTTGCCATATTTATTTAAAAGCCTTTAGAATGCAAACCTACCATATCCCTATATTCCGACACTGTGTGTGACTATATTTGGCACATGTTGAGACGTATTCCAACCGCACTTCAAATTGTACTAATACGTAATTCCGACATCCATGTGTTCGAATTCCGATCGCTGTGTGAGCTGTATTGGAATACGACACGGCTTTGAATTAGAACACTATTGAATATTGAGCACTACTTAATTAGGCTCTTAACACGTTTCCTGCGACGGCTCTTTTGCTGCTATGAACAACACCTGCGATGTGACCCACCGGTGGGTCCCAGTCTTCTTTCCATTGTTGCGATGTGACCCACCGGTGGGTCCCAGTCTTCTTTCCATTGTTGCGATGTGACCCACCGGTGGGTCCCACTTTAATTTTTTCTTCCTTTTATAATTTGCAAAAAATATAAGTCTATATTGACTACACGTTATATATGTCTCCTAGTATTACTATATAAAGGTTAAATTAAAGAAAGATAGGTAAGAACGAAGGTTTATCGAACTTCTAATTCATGAAAATTTCATTTTATTCAAAATATGCAGAATAAAAATATAATTACATTTGTTAGTGAATAAATATTTTACTTTTCATGTTTCATATTGAAACATGGTAGGCAGAAATGAATGCTCTCATTGTAATGAATGCTTGAATGCTCTCATTGTAATTTTCTTTTTTGAGTAGTATTTATTGTACAGTACCCACGCATTCACAATAGAAGTTCCAGTAATTAATTCTAAGGCACATTTTTGTACCATTTCCTCGACTTCTTTAGAGGAGAATAATAGGAGGACATTTGGTCTGATACGTCAACCCCTTTTTTGCAAGCATTGTAGTCTAACACACTTTGAGGCTTTTTGATAGGTAAACCAGCCCTTGTGATTTTACCTGTGTCTACCAAAGTGTCATAATGTTCTGGAACTGTTGATAAAGTTACAACATTCCTTTTATCCCCTGTTGATAAAGTTACAACATTCCTTTTATCCCTTTATCCCCAAAAAGGATCAATTATCAATTTTTTAACATGGGACCCACCGGTGGGTCCCATCGCATTATAACAAAAACATTATCTTCAGATGCGATGGGACCCACCCGTTAGTCACTGTTTTTCTTACCTAATCAAGCTGTAACATATGTGAACAAAACTCTGACAACCTCACTCCGTGCTATCTCAGATGCAACTGAAGTTATCGTACATATACCACCGTCGCAACAGGAGAATAGCATCGATTGTGGCCGTCGCCGTACACGTAACACAGTGGTGACCCACCGGTGGGTCACATCGCAGGAGACGTGTTAATTAACAGTTATTAAGCTTTTAATTAACCCTTTACGCCTTTAATTAACCCTTTACGAATTCGTCACACCAGGGACTAGCTAGCTTTTCCAACAATTTCACATTTTCTGTCATTTTGCAAAAAATTCACAGGAATAAAAAAAGTCTTAGATTTATTTTTTACATATGTGTACCAAGTTTCAAAGTTATCCGTCAGTAAATAACCAAAATATAATTTCCAATGGCAATGTCCAATTTCTTATGGAAATTCTATTTCGGTTATTTACTAACAGAGATAACTTTGAAACTTGGTAACCGGTACACATATGTAAAAGATAAATCTAAGACTTTTTTGTTCGTAGGAATTTTTCGAAAAAAGTGAAAGAAAACGTGAAATTCTTAGAAAAACCGCCAAAAAGGGGGTACTGTAGAAATCTATCTCCTCCTATGATTTTCAAGCTACAACATCGAGACGCATATCATTCGATGCGTAAGGACCATATCTATCGATTGGTCNGTTACCTCTCCGGAGGCTGCCATACAGATTTTTTCGGAACTGAATAACTCTAAGTTCCCTGCTCACACAGCCATCTACACAGATGGGTCACAGGTCAAAACCCCTGTGCCTTCCACATCAGCCGCGCTCTTCATCCCATCCAAAGGTGTTCTGCTGAGCTGGAAACTCCGGCCGGAGGTTGAGGTGATAGAGTCGGAGCTCTTTGCTATACGGGAAGCCTTGAGTTGGTCTCAGACAAATCTACTCATGAGAGAAAAAATTGTTATATATACTGATTCACAAGCATCTGTTCATCTGATTAAAAATAGACAACCTTCATGCTACCTTTTCCTAATATTTCAAATTCAATGTAAAATTATGTCCCTAACAGCCTCGCATGAGGTATTCATCCAATACATCCCAGGACATAAAGGAATCTCTGGCAATGAGACAGCAGATCAGGCAGCCCGGGATGCCCACTCTCTCCGATATCGCACCATCACCCCAATGTCCAAGGAGGAGCTGGTGAGACTCGCGCATGACAGAGTCCAGGCTAGCTGGAACCAATCCTGGCTGGAAAATGTCAACAACTCAGGCAAAGGTCAATTCCTCACAACCATAAAACATGAAGTAAGTTACTGGCCTTGGGCTCAAAATAATAAACGTTCAATAGAGACTGCCTTGGCTAGGCTACGCACGGGCCATGCTGGTGTTAGGGCCCATTTAGCCCGTTTTAAGATGTGTGACAGTCCACTCTGCACTTGCGGTTCTCCTGAAACCATAGAACATTTGCTGCTTCACTGCCCTCAGCATGCCCCTGTGCGAGCCAATTTAACCAATACTCTAGCTCGGCTCAATATCCCCGTCACAATGCAGAACTTACTTGGCGGGGGTGCCTATCCTAGCCCTATCCAGTACTTAATAGTTGATGCAGTAGCTACATTTTTAACAGCTACTAACACCCTTCATTTACTCTGAGAAATACGATAGCTCTCTTAGCCCTGATTCAACTAACTAAAACTTGTGGGGAACTAACACTCGAATCATACTCATTTACTTACTGCTGGCATTGATCTGAGTGCCTAATTTGAGGTGAGCGGAAACACTCTCTGCAGTCTTTTTAGGAACAGGTTTTAGAACTTCTGTGTACTGCCGGTCGTGACTGCTCTTTGTAAAGTTTGTTGCTGTTCACCTCAAATCCATCCTTAATCTTTGATCCTTCAGAGACAGCCCACAGGAGTTTTGTTTATTTGTGAGGTAGCAGCTGACAGTTCCATATTCTTAGACCAACTTGGTCAGAAGAAGCTCCAGGCTGTGCCGCCCAGGCTGGACCTTCGGTAGAATCCGCAATCTCATGTGAGGCATAGTGTAGGGCATGTCAGTAGATACTAATCCGGGATGATATATGAATATGTTTTTTTTTTAAAACTCTTCTCATGCAAATAGTCGCACAAGTTATCTTACCTAGTAGCAGCAATCTCTTAACCAGTCCGCTTTTTACAATGTCTTATTGCTGTCGTTTTTCCCACAGACGTGTGACACCTGAACACCAACGTCCGGTCGAGGGGCTACCTTGGACAAGTCTCCAGAGCTCCTACCAAATTTCGACTAAAGAAGAAGAAGAACAATATAAGGGAAAGAAGAGGAACTATGCCAGCTATGAGTCAAGACAGTTAAAAGATCTTTGGAAACAATGAAAATTATAGCAGCTGCCCAAGCAACTGCCATCTATCTGGAAATAATACCAGGGAATCCTGAAATAACAGACACCTCCTACAAGCAGGAAAATTTGACTGTGGCTGCAATAGGAAAATTTGGAAAGCCAGCAATTAATGCCATGTCCAGGTGTGACAGTCGGCCTGCGTGAGGTCATCTCTTCACTTTCAACAAAGCACACACACACACACAATATAAGGGATTCCGGTTGAAGCTACGGACGACAACGGACGTGTGTAAGTTTTTCTGCCCATTTATCGACGTCTGACAACGAATAGTTAATTGAGATTATTGCATTGATAGTTGAATTTTTCATTGCATTAATAGTTGAATCCGTCAAATTACACAAAAAACGGATAAAATGCCCAAACGCAGGAAAAAGGAACAAGGTGATACTGCTTCAGTATCATCTGACTGCTCTGAGACCAACTCTCAATCTGCATCACTCTCCATAGTGACAAACCAGAGATTTTTTAGAATCAGTTCATTTTTAATTTCCTCATTTACCCAAGATTTGAACCAATTTCTTATGTATGATAATGCTGGTATCCAGGATACTTTACTGGTCTACTTATAGAATCTTTGCATTGAAACTTCTGGAAGATGTGTTCACCGCAATATTTGTACAGTGGTATCAAGAGTCAAAGCCGTCAACCGATCGTTTCATGGCCGCAAATAGAGATGCGACGTAAAAAAAACACTCATGTTTTTTTTAATAAAAACAATTTTTTTTAATAAAAAACATCATCCTAAAAAAAATGTTTTTTATTGTTTTTTTTTAGAAAAACATAAATAAATGCAAATAAATCCATAATCACTTTACCTGAGGGCCACAGGATGATAGGTGACAGGTCTATGCTGTATCTTAAAATTCCTAATATCATTGAATGACAGCAAAGTCATTTGTATTGCATCATAGCTACTTGCCTATTGCATCATCTTTCAATAAACGTAGCAGGTGCAGGCTGCCAGGCGGCACCGCGTCCCGCGCGGCTTGTTAAATGGTCCTTGCATATTGCATCATCTTTTATTTAACATTGTTCCAGCCTTCCAGGCCGCTAGTCAGTGAGCTGCGCGGGTTATTGCCTCATCCTTGTATATTGCATCTTCTTTTAGTTAACATTGTTGCAGGCCGCCAGTCAGTGAACCGCGCCACGCGCGGGTTATTCCATAATCATCGTATACTGCATCATCTTTTTATTCCAATGAAATATGCATTCCAAGTCCTAGATGAAATTGCAACTAGCATGCCATGTGTTAATGGTGGCAAACTTTTTGGAGAGATTGCAGACTACCAATCAAAACAGAAACTATTTCATAAGCCATCATCTGTGATGATGGCTTATGATGGCTTTGCATACTTTGATTTTTGAGTACAATAAGGAAATGAAAAATTTGTTTATTTACCCTTTTAAGCTTTGAACTAGAAGTATTAGGCTTGATAAATTATAAATCACACATGAGATATGTTAAATAAGATTCAAAAACACATCATTTCAATGTATATTAAGGGTATAGATATATTGATCCCAAATAAATACACGAAAGAAAAAAAAAGCATCGTTCTACCTATTACAGTCAATAGAACCTAAATAAACTCTGTTCATCAAAAGGACAAAAAGCTTATGTATCAAACATACGTGGTAGTACAATAAATTTCGAGATCTCCAGTCATGAGACTTAAATTCATACTCATAGGTGATCTTGAATTTCTGCACTGCATTCAATTAAGCACTTTGTAAAATCATAAATTTCAAATAGGTACCAACTTTTTCAATTTAATTCTGAATGAGTCGCGTCTGTTGAATTCTAATAGGTATCATTAATTTTTGCATCGTATTTCTGAAAATCAAGTATTGCATTTCTTTAATATTAAAAACATTCTTTTACATCAAAAACTATTTTTTCTTACAGCTTCTTCGATAATTGATGATCTCACTCATATAACTTAATATTTTAAATTTAATGATTTTCTCATTTCGATGACTAAACTTTCTTTGGTTCATTAAAATAAAATAATTACTGCTTATAAACAACCAACGTTTTCTAAAAGACACAAGACGTTTGAAAACTCGCCATGGGAGACAAAATCATTCAGGATTTGAAGTGAAGTGAAGTTATCAAGACAAATTCGACATTATAGGGCGATTATAGGACATGAATAAATTCGTATTTAGAAGCGTATCAATTGGTGTTTAAATGTTGAAACAATTTTCCATCATTTAAATGTCACTGTGAAATGTGGATCAAATCTATTTATTATGAAATTGAACTTTACAAGACCAAAACAAGGTGTCGGACACTGTCTTGTCTAATGTCAACAGTCAACACAATATTGCCATATGCCGTGAAAGATTAGCAGTTTATCCCAGCATTCCATGTGGATTCGAGAACTTTGTTGGTATTGGTGAAATCGTGAGAATTTTCTGCGAAAGTTTACGTAATTTTTATTTTTTATTTTGGAACATATTCATTACAAAATTTGTCGATACGGATACACGACTAGTGATGTATTGGAGGGAAGAGTCGCTGACTTTTTATCGGTTTTCAAACCACACGCAAGCGAGTTAGAGGAAGTGCAGCTATCCGGGTGTCCGCAGTTTCTGACGAGCTCAGTGTAAGAGTATGAGTAATTGAGTATCAATTGTCACTTCAGTGGAAGGTGTAAGGTGGTAAATTTTTTCGATACATTTTCTTTTGTTAACATGATAATATATTACCTATACAGAATTCCATACTGGTCGACACACTCGGACACAGATACATTTGAGGGCTTCCTACCTAGGCTGGAAAGCTATAACAACAACCTTCTGAATGCCAACGATCAATTTGAATCTCAGCAACACGCATCCATGCCAATCCCAAATCATCCTGACTCCAACAATAAAGTAATTATCATAGAACCTGTTGCAGATCCTGATGGCCCTGGCGCTCGCCCATTGAGTAAGTTCTTCTCTAATGATATTGCTATTAGCACAGCTCTGGCTAAATCACCATTTGGTCAAGTGGGCATTAGCCACTTTACTAAGAACTCCAGACGCCAGCTCCTTGTAGTTGTAGTGACTGTGAAAGAGGATGCCCCTAATGATCTGAATCAACTTCTACGTGTAAATAAACTTGGCTCATGGAGTGTGAAGTGTCGTCTTCCTTTGAACCAGACAATGTGTTCTGGAGTCATTGGGCCATTTGGAAAGGACATATCTGATGAGGAACTAACAGCTGCTCTCAAGGAAGTAGGGCACAAGGATGTAAGCGCAGAGCGAATACTAAAAGGAAAACAACAAATTCAGACATCCATATTCAAGATCAATTTCCCCTCTAGCACTTTACCTGCATACCTCTACGTTGGATATCAGCGGTTCAAAGTTAACCCTTTTGTAGCTGACCCATGGCAGTGCTACAAGTGTCAAAACTTTGGACACAATGCCACTAGCTGCAAAGGCCCTCCACGATGTGTAGCTTGTAGTGGCGCCCATAGCGTAAAGGATTGCCACCACAGCGGGAGCCCATGCTGCTGTAACTGTGGTGGTCCACACACAGCCAACTATGGTGGCTGCCCTCGGATGAAACAGGCAAAGCAGGTGGAAAAAACTCGCTCATGCTCTAATATGTCTTACAGAGATGCATTAAAACTGGTCAAAGCTTCTGCTCCACAAAACTCAATTCAGCAGCCAGGTTTGTCAGCCTCAAGGACACTCAACACGTCCTCCACCCTTGCAAATCAACATGTAAAACTCAGGAACAAAGTCACTGGTCCTGCCACCTGTTCTGTGGGTACACAGACCTCAGATGTGCAGAAAGGGCCAACCCTACAGAATGTCCCAGTGAACTACTTCATTGAACTACTCTCCAAGTTGCTGTCATTATGTAAACCAAATGACAATACTGACTTTCTTTCTGTTGCAACCAAACTCACCAGAGATACCCTCCACCTTGAACAACCCTCTGGCATCCAGACAGTGCTGGATCTGTCTCTTATACACATCTAGATGTGTATAAGAGACAGCCTTTGTTCTGCCCTCCCTTTCTCTCTTTTTTTTCCCCTTTTCTTTCTCATTTCCCATTCTCTTTCCTTTTTCTCCTTTTCTGTATTTTTATTGATTTATTTTTGATTTTATTACAGTTTTATTAATATTTTAATTTATTTTTCTATTTTATTTATTTGTTTTATTTATTTTTATTATTATTATTATTATTTTTATTGTATTTTTTTTACTTTTTACTTTTTTTTAATTTTTTTTAATTGATTATTATTTTTATTTTTTATTTGTATTTTTTTCTTGTTTTGTGTGTGTGTGTGTGTGTGTGTTTTTTTTCTTGCAGATTCTTTCAGATTATTAGATACTTAGATTGTTACTAAATGATAGGCATAAACCAAAAACTGTTTAGGCAAGGGGCTAAATGGACCAGTTTCCAGTGCTCCTATAAGAAGTAACAAGAAGAAGAAGAAGAACAATATAAGGTTGACCCATGCTTATACTGTATAAGGTTGACCCACGAGAAGTTCCGCCTTTCAATTCAGTTTTACTAGTTCATAAGTTCAACCATGTCCGCCCCCTATGTTGATGGGCTTATTGCTCTGCCTAGGGGCCGCCGTAGGGGGATTCAGTTATTCCATTACGGGTTCTGCTATCGGATGGACGTGTGCCTTTAAGGCTTTGGCTGTTTGGTTGTTAGGGTAGGTACCTACTCTACGCCAATCATTCGTTTTCCCTGATAATTTGGAGAGACTTTAGTCATTTCACTTCTATCACTTGACATCCGATAATTATTTTATTATGGGCCTTATTTGTAGCAAATAACATATTCATATGTGATACGTTCTATTTAGCTTTTCTAATTTATTTATTGTCTGATACTTAATTTTTTGTCTTTTTTTTTGGCTCATTACTTTTAGATCTTGCATGATTACCCAGTTACCTGTCTACAATCTACATACACAAAGTCACAAACAATTTTTTTAAACAAATACAGATTGTTGACATGCAAATGGACAATGGTAGCCTACATATAACAATAGGTGTCTTGGGTGAGACACACACATGCTACACCAGAGTGACCAGAGATGAATCACACCACGTCACCACCCATTGGCCATCACCTCTTCTGCTTCTGCTGTGTGCTGCGACTGCTGCCCAAAGTGCCCATTGCACCCCACCTTGCTTAGGCTTGTTAACCCCACGCCACTGGACCTCTGATCTAACCATGGAGTCCTGGATTGACTGCGGCATTCCTCTCATCACTCCCATCCTTCTCTGACACCCTTGGAGTGGAACCTCCAGACCTTCCTCCACTCAGTCTCAGTGGAGGCTCCACTCCCTCCTCCCCAGTCCCCAGGACAGGAGCCACCACCTTTGCTGGGGCACTGCCAAACGGCAGTTCCTTGCCACTAACAACAACACCAGAGATGAGGCATTGAGTAGCTGGTAGTCTGGTACCAGCATGTCAGCGTGTGTGTAGTCTCAACCTGGTCAAGTCTCAACAGCGTGTACCCACTGGCCACTGTGCAGAGAGTGGATCATGGATGAATATTGCAAGATCTTTGGTGACGCTTCAGAAGCAAAATTTATGCCTTCAGAAGATCTTGCCAACACATTTAGATTGAAATTCTTGCATTTAATATAGTTGTTAGTCTTCGGCCAACTATTTAGAAAAAGTAAGGTTTCCAGCGTGTTGGATGGATCAGGATGCAGAGAACTGAGAGAAGCTTGTCCAGAAATCAGTTGTGATGAGTTCCCGCCAAAAAAATGTAAACATCAAGTTTACAATTACATAGTTGCAGTCACATTAGAGTGGTCAGACTGCATTATCACATGTTCAGTTGACACTTGCTGTACAATTGGACTGTTTTTAGGGTAAAATTAGTTATTTGGGGTAATACGTGCATGCAACCTTGTAAATAAGTTTGTGGCTTGTAAATAGTTTATCATTACTCAGCGTATATGGCTTTTCATTATAAATTACCTGGCGACGCATCTTAAAAATGGTCGGCGACGCTTTGGGCTCAAAAACCCATATATTGGCGACGCTGCTTCCACCTTCTGCGCCCTGGGCGTGTACTGTATTTTGTGTATTGTAAGCAAATTTTTGGTGACTGCTCAAAACAAACTAATGATTAACATGTCATTCCAATCAATAGAGAAAGCTGAACAGCTTGCAGTTCTTATTCTCCTAAAATTGTTAAGGGGACCGCCCTAGCTAAAATTTGAAAATTTTGAGTTTTTCTGTTTCTTATCTCATCTTAAAGGTTGTTTTCTTACGCATCGAACGGTATAAGTATCGTCCCTGTACGTCGAAAAATGACTTTGTGACAGCTCCTCAAAGGGAGGCGGGTTTTAGGTCCCTTAACAAAATTCTACGAGGATAAATGATGCGCTGGTCACTCCACAAAGGAAGGCCTGGCATTAAGCAGCCAATCATGGCACTAAAGTGGGCATAGTCTTGTTTGAAAGAGCACTTTCTTACGCATTGATTGGTGGTACACCCATCTTTGTACCTCCATTTTCTACTGCACCACGCCCCATAGAACGGGGGGGGGGTGGGGGTGGGGCGGCCTTAAGTAATTCCTAAGGCACTAATTACGGGGCGTGACTACTAAAACTGCGAGCTGAAGCCAAACCTCTCAGTGCCCATCATGACAGCGACGTGAAAGGTGTGCAGCCAGTTGCTCCATACCTTCTTGAATGGTTTAAGGCTAAGTTACGGTATCTTGGCTGCGTTGTGACTCTTTTATGTCTATTTAAGTGCCGCGCGGGCAGTCTTTTGGCTGTACTGAAAACCTCATACTGCTCTCACGGCAAATCTATCTCCTCCTACAGTTTTCAAGCTACAGCAATGAGAAATATACCATTCGATTCGTAAAGACCAGGCCTATCGACTCTAACATCACTTTTTTGAATTTTGGTCTGGTTCGTTTTTTATATGGGGGAGAAGGGGGGGGAGGGGTGAAAAATGAGAAAAAAATGGGAAAAATAGAAAAAATGCAATAAAAAAAACTAGATGGAAAATGAAAAAAGTGATGTTAGAGTCAATAGATATGGTCTTTACGAATCGATTGATACGTGTCTCGATGTTGTAGGATGATATTTGTGGGAGGAGATAGATTTTCTAAAGTACCCCTTTTTAGCTGTTTTCTATGAATTTCACATTTTCTATCAATTTTTTCGAAAAATTCATAGGAGCAAAATTTTTTTTTACATTTTACGTATGTATGTGAAGTTTCATGACAATCGGATAATACCTGTAGAAGTTTTCGTATGCTAGGGCGGTCCCCTTAAGGGGAACATCTGGGTCAAATTTTAATTTGATTATTTACAGACGGATCACTTTAAAACTTATTATACCTACACATATTTAAGACAGAAAAATAGATGGCTTTTATTCATGTCAATTTTTCAAAAAAAATGGAAGAAAATGTGGAATTCTTAGAAAATGGCCAAAAAGTGTGCACCACAGTCCACAGAAAACTCCTAGGTAGGATTTTTTAGCTACAACATTGAGACTGACGAGACTCACATCATTCGATGCATAAAAACCATATCTATCGATTGGTCATAGCTTTTTTGAAATTCTAATTTTTGTGGGTGGGGAGGGGGGTTTTGCGAATTTTTCAATTTTTCCCCCCACGCCCACTCCTTTTTTCAAAATATTTTAAAAAATACAACAAAATTGAAAAAAAGCTATGACCATCCTCTAGATCTTTTATTTGCACATCTAATAGTATATCTCAATTCTGTAGCTGCTAAACTGTAGGAGAAGATAAATTCTCACTTCCCAGTGACAATAGGTGTGATCACTGTGATGTTCAGAAGAGTGCGACAAAGCCCCAAGCTCCCTGCAGCGTGCTATATAAAGGCATTTAATTTTAAGGTGCAAGGATACCAGTCAAGGCATTACTTGAGCTCAAATTCAGTCACAGATGGAGGGAATGAGTAATGACTGCATCTGCATGAGCACCTTCCTGCATGACAGCTACTGGGTAACTGAAGTGCAGCATCCAGACGTTATTGTTATGTGCCCTCGCCACTAATTTTCCCTGTAATGTAATGTGAAAGAGCTCCACAACACCTAACCTCTCCGAAATCTGTCGTGAACGCATAAATCAATGTACAGAGATGATTTTGGTACTGTTGGATAGGTCTGAATGTCAGCTTTAAGATGAGCATTAAAACAGGAATAATTGATAAATGCAATTTTTGACCCAGATGCTCCCCTTAATAGATGCTAGATTTTCATGTTTCTTCTAGCAGTTCTAAATGCTCAGCATTCTTTGAAGCAGCCATTTGAGTGAACCACTAAAGGATAATATATGTTTGCCTTCCATTAATGCATCAGCATAAATAAAGTATCATGCTGAATCAATTTCCAACAGCCTCACATGCATAAATAATGCTCGCAGACAAGCTGCCTAGAGAGCAATTCATGCAGATCTTCTATCCATAGTGCCTCGCTCAAAACTGATCAGTGAGCAAGAAAAGCCTTCTGGGTGTAGAAGGCAGAGAGCTGGGGCATGGTGGAATTAGTTGGGCCAGATGCACTTCTGTCCGTGGAGTGTGGCTGGATTATGCCAGTCAAGTGTTGAGCAGAGCAGGTTTATGATGATCCGGTGTGGTCTGCAGATAGTAAGGCTTCTGGCTCAAATGATAACTTATAGTGTGGGGTAAAATTCTGTGGAGTAAGACCAGTGCTGACTCTGGACCATGCTGACTTAGAGTTGGAGTGGTGAGATAAGTCAGTTACCTAGTGCTTCTTGGCTCTGTGGCTGAGTATAGTTATCGCATTATGAGGGTAGGCATGGGTGCCAGGGCTTGTTTAAGTTTTTTGGTCCATGGCTGCACTCCCAATGCTTGAAATTGTTTCCAGTCATCAAAATCAGTGCCTCGGTTGACCAGAATTGGATATTATTGAAGTACCTACGTTCTTTTTTAGTTAGTAAATAATAAATAAGCATGCCTTTTAATTCTTTAAAATTTTCAGGTAACTATTTTAAACCACTGAAAATGAGTTTGCTGAAAAATTTCCATCTAAAGTGGTTGCCTAACTAATTTTAGATTATTCTATATACAAGAAGCTTAATGAATTTAACTGTTCATCATATTTGAGGCTATGTTAGGTAAGAAGTTCCAGGCAAGGACTGCTGTTCCATATAAGGAGCTTCACTGTTCTGCACCTCCTTCATTTGGTGGCAAAATTCAGCCATTGGACAGCCCTGGTGAAACAAATTTCTTGGTGAGTTTTTTTGCATTTTGATTCAGACTATCCCAATGAGATGTTTGTATCCACTTTTGGAGTATATAGTTTATTTAGTTCTAGGTAAGAGCCATGGTCAACTGTCATATATTTTTATACGTCATGTTGTATTAATTTTATCCCTGAGGAACCAAAAAACTATTTTTAAAAACATTTAATGTTATAACAATTTTGATAACAAAATTGGGGTCTCAGTCTTTAATGATTTTGTATTAGTTATTTAAAATGATTGAAATATTTTATGTACATTTTGTAGACATCAGTTTGGATTGATATTATTTTTTATCCTTGAATAATCTTATTTCTGATGAAGTTATTTTTCATCTATTTTTCTGTTGTGACTTGTAGGGGCATAGGTACAGTGAGTTGCCTTGCATGCTGTAGGGGCATAGGTGCAGTGAGTTGCCTTGCAGAAGGTTTGTAAAACGTTTGACTGCCTGCAATTAATGTTCATGGTTTTAGCTTGAGGTTACCAGTGCTGTTGAACCCATCTTGACAAATTTATTCTGCTGACTCAGATGCTCTTCTAGTAATACAATGAGTTTACTTGTTATCAGCAGAATATTGTTTTTGTAATATTTAATTTGTAGATATAAAAAACTTGACTAGTTTCCATTTCCATTGCTCTTCATTACTATGATGCAAGTTATGTCTTGGCAATATTGGTGGTTTGTAATCACTGCGTGCACGCTAGTGCCTCTTGTGTGGTGCAATTTGCATTTCAACTATCGCTTATAGTGCAATCTGTTGTGCTATGCCATGACAGATTCCATGAACCTAGGACAATAGGCTCCTTTTGTGTAATTTTTCATTGCTTCCTTCAGGTCTATGCACATATTTTTCTTACTCATATTTTGACTATCCTTTCATACTTTGTAAAAATTGTATGCTTCTAGTAGATCTTGCGGATTAAAACTTGGCATATTGAACATTTATCACAAATTGCTTCATTAGAGCACTCTGATTTCACATATGTGCAGTTTACTATTATACTCTTTAGTTCAGGATTAGCCTCAAACCTTAACCCTCTACTTTGTTGCTTATTTTCCTTGTTACTTACAGTGATGATTGTTGTCCGCATGAAGTTTTATAATTCAACAATCAGGGGAGGGGAAGTAATTGATAAAGTTGCTGTAAAATGATTAAATTTATCCACTAGTTATATTTTTCCCAAACTTTGTGAAAGAAGGTAATGTTAAACCTAGCTTTGCTACAACCATAAACTTCAATCGTCATGAGAGATTTGGAACAGATGCGATTCTTGCATATTGCTGATGGGGATGATGGTAGCCACTCACATCAACAACACCAGGCACTTGCTGTTAAATTTGGCCTTGGAATTTACCTTCCTCTTAATTTATCCCCTCATCTGTATTGAACTTATTTCGTTAATTAGGTTTTTTAATTGGATATTTTGTATGTTTGCTTTCATAGAGTGTCAAGAGGATTTTGCTTCCGGAGTAGTAATGCACTAGGCAAGTCATGCAGCTGCACAAAAGGACGATGTTTATGCGTTATTTAGAACCAACACAGCCTATGTTATACTTAAAAAGCAAGTGAGAGTTTTTCCTTACGCCAATTCAAGATGAAGTGGTGACAGCGCTTTTGTTTTGTGCAGGCGATGCTTGGCAGGCTGCGGTCAAGTCGGCTGCTGCTGCTCGTGGCTGTGGTCGTCTGTATTATCATGTACATGGCAGGGCATCGTATGAGCAGCGTCTCTATTGAGCCTCCCAGTTAGTAGGTTCTTTCTCGTGGTTGTAATAATGCCTTAGTAAAGCACAATCCTAAGCCAAAAAACCTGTTACATCCTTATTGCTTTCGAAATTTATCAAAAAAAACAATTGATGAGAATTAAGTTTGCTTGAAGCATGCACCATTAATATTTTTTGAGCATCTTCATAAAAAATGTTGCTTTTGCAGGTTTCTTCCCGTGGACCACCGTCACTGACCGCAACGTGTCAGCTTACGTGTCTACAGCGAAGCAAACGCTATTGATGCCCCGCGAGGGATGCTCAGGAGACGAGTTCCTGGTGGTGGTGGTGCCAAGCAGTCCAGGCAACAGCCAACGGCGCAAGGCTATCAGAAATACTTACGGTCAGTGGATCCGTCAAGTGGATAGTGCGACGACCACCAGAAAACTTTTGCAACTCAGTGATGGGTGGAACACCCTCGACAACAAGGATGTAGAGTCGACCTACGTCGTGAGGAAGGATTACCTCGACCAGCCGAGTCCGCTTCTGAGGAATAGTAAAGTCTCGGCTGCTGGGGGCGCGTCTCAAGGCATGACTCGAGAGCTTTTTTCTCTTGATGGTAAACATGATATGAAGGACAACTTGCCCATACCTGCAAAGTCTGCTTCTGATGAAACGAAGACAGCCACCACAGCTTCAGTGCATCACACGCGCGGCCGTTCAGGGCCTCGTGTACAGCTTTCTACTTTTGCCGAACTCAATCGTACACTCAAAGGCAAACTCTTCTTCATTTTGGGTCGGGAAAATTCTGAGTCTGGCGTAAGTGCTTCGTTGATGAACGAGCAAGAAGTGTACGGGGATATCATTGTCGAAGATTTTGTTGATACATACCAAAACTTGACTCTGAAGAGCCTTTTCATGATCAAGTACATAACGAATCATTGTCCCGACGTCAATTACGTTGCTAAAGTGGATGATGATGTCTTTCTACACGTGCCAAATTTACAAAGAACTTTACTTGCTAACGACACTTCAGAAAAGCTCATCCTGGGTTGTCTTTTCTGCTACGTTCGGCCTGTTCTCAACCCAACAAGCAAATGGTTCTCACCTCGGTACATGTATCAAGGTGATCATTATCCTAATTACGTATCAGGCACCTCCTACGTTTTGTCAGGCAACGTGTTGACTCCGCTTCTTGCAGCCGGGATGCACACGCCGCTCTTCCACCTCGAGGACGTTTTTATCACGGGCATTTTAGCCCGAATGATCGGGGTCAAGCCTCAGGACAGTATCGATTTCTCTTACCAAACTAGACCAACAAATCCTTGTCTCTACCAGACCGCTTCTATGGGGCATGAAATGGAGCCTCTGCAGATGTACAAGTTGTGGAATATGTTACATTTACGCGGTATGACCAGCTCGTGTAAACCTCTCACCGCCGCGCAAATACGCCGCTACACGCCATCCAAGTGCGATGCTAACAGATAATTACAATGCAGGCGTGTTATTATCAATGGAATCTCATGTATGCTATAATATGTAATAGTTCGAAGAATCTCAAATCATATTGTGTATTGAAATGAGTGATTGTGTAAGGCTGTTTTCGGTCACTCGCCGGCATTTCTGCTGCTATGCCAGTTTGTTTCTTCATAAGATTTTCTTTTAGTGACCCCCTCTAGTGGACTATTAAGCTGATACCCTACCTCGCCAATCCAAGGATGAGACACTTATGGTCTAACCGCTAACGCGTCCTGCGAAAGTATTTTTAGTCGCATTAAATGAAGCATTAACAAGTTTTTTTATGACGTTGGACTGCGTGGTAAAAATGTTAATTTTCCACAGCTGTCCAGATGTTTTTCGTAAAATTTGAGTTAGAGAGCACTTTTGTTTAGTTCCGTGGTTTGGAAATTATTCTCGTGTCAGTTACCTGTCCTGTTATTCGGGCTCAAGTGTTCTTTACTTGGCTGGTTCAACTCACGAAGCTTTTGCAATGGCGATCGTAAATTTTCTGATTGATTTTGTACCTGCACAAGAGCGACAGGAAACTGTACCCAAGTTAAGACCTGATCTTGAATAGTACTCTTTTACTGTATATTTTCTGTTTTTCTACAGTGGTTCAACTGTGTTTACTTGGATGCATATAATCTCTACCTGTTGAGCCTTAGCTTACTGTATGTCTATTCACAAATCCTTCTGAGTCTGCGTTTTTTCAGTGGATAATAATGAATTGATTGTATCCATAATGTTGAGTTTGTTTAGTCAAGATAATATGTGTTAACGGAATGTTCAATCATAATTACTCGGAAGGGTGCAGCAGTGATTAATTTTAAGCAATCCTCATGGCTGTTCTGGTTGGATGATACAAAGCCTAAAGGTCTCAATGTTGAAACAGGAAAATATGTACGATATTACCAACGTTCTGAGTGACATGATGAGTGCCAATTACCGTTAGTTTGTCACATATTATAAAGTTCCGCATCAGATAACGCGCTCGTGTCCTAACGCGAAGTTCGTTTTTGTATTTTTTTACCCTAGCCATGTATTCTAGTATGTAGATCACTGGTTTATTTAGCTATTTTATTTGTTAGAGGATGAATTTCATCACTATTTTTTGTGATAGAATTAATCTCAAAGACTTACCGTTCATTTTATTTACGTAAGGAACGGGTTTCTTAAAAAGACATCTCTCTACTGCCTGTTTTATGTTCTGTGATTTAATCTGTGAGATTTATGAACATCTTTTTATGATTTAGTTCTATGTTAGATCTGAGTAATATGTGTCCAAAAATTTATTTATTCATTTTGAAAGAATCTCGAAGTTTCGTCATGAAGCTGCCTCTGCTTCATAATTACGATGTCAAGCTTATGTATGTGTTATCATTACGGCTTGCAAGCTTATGTATGTGTTATCATTACGGCTTGCAAGCTTATGTGTGCGTTATCGTTACGTCATCAAGCTTTCTATGCGTTATTGTTAGGGCGTCGAGCTTATGTGCGCGTTATTGTTGAGACGTCAAGCTTATGTATATGTTACAGTTATGACATTAAACTTTATAATGAAGGTTCCACAAATGAAGGTCTTATTTGACGTACGTTATCGCTGTCGTGCATTTAAATGCTCTTATATTAACCAATCTCCACGATAGGCGGATGCTGCTCGTTTTTAATTGTTTCCGAAAATGTAAACCTTGTAAATATAATTGTTCTAGTCGCGGCCCGCTTTTAGCGCATTTTCTCAATTATGGAAAAAATGCGCTATTGTGCTAACCATATCCGTCCGTCTGTCCGTCCGTCCGTTCGTCCGTCCGTGACTTCACGTTTTCGTCGACGAGAAAATGCGCTCTCTGTCACTCACTGCAGTGAGTACTGAGTTATATTTTTTGTACTCTTATTTAACTGATTTTTCCTGCCCTGTTCCACCGTGGAAATTCAATATCAGCCCTCTGTTTCCATTCTTCTGGACCTCAATACTTTTTAAAGATTTCTCTATCTTGAAATTTATCATTCGGGTTTCCGAACTATTTTCTCAGAGGGATGAATTGCTTGGACCTATTTTAAATTAAGTGATTAATTATAACAGTTTGACAGTCGAGCTGTGCTGAGTCCATCTCGACGACGGCACGCGAATTTGTTAGCATTTGCCCAACATCATCGTAAGCTGATTATGCTCTTGTACGAATGAATATCCCCATGGAGATCGTCATGTGCGATTACCATCCTTTGCATAAATACTTTTTAACATCTGTATTAAGTTTGAGGTATTTGCATGTACAATTCGCTGACAGGAAATTTTTATGACCAGTTATTGCAATTATTTTCCTGGCTTTCCATTTTAATGCTCATTCTGAAATTCCATTAAAACAGAGTCAACTGTTTAGTCTGCAGTCCTCCCGTGCAGCCATATGTATGTCCGGAAGTTTCCAGTATCTCTTCAAACAAAATCAATACATTTATCGTTAAGTCTTTATTCGGTTCGAAATAGTGCACTTGCCTCGCATTTTTTAATATCACTCGTTTTTAATTGTTTCCGAAAATGTAAACCTTGTAAATATAATTGTTCTAGTCACGGCCCGTTTTTAGCGCATTTTCTCCTTTATGGAAAAAATGCGCTATTGTGCTAACCATATCCGTCCGTCCGTCCGTCTGTCTGTCTGTCCGTCCGTCCGTGACTTCACGTTTTCGTCGACGACAAAATGCGCTCCCTGTCACTCACTGCAGTGAGTACTACTGAGTTATATTTTGTGTAGTCGTATTTAACTGATTTTTCCTGCCCTGTTCCACCGTGGAAATTCAATATCAGCCCTCTGTTTCCATTCTTCTGGACCTCAATACTTTTTAAATATTTCACTATCTTGAAATTTATATTTCAGGTTTCCGAACTATTTTCTCAGAGGGATGAATTGCTTAGACCTACTTTAAATGAAGTGATTAATTATAACAGTTTGACAGTCGAGCTGTGCCGAGTCCATCTCGACGACGGCACGCGAATTTGTTAGCATTTGCCCAACATAATCGTAAGCTGATTATGCTCATGTACGAATGAATATCCCGATGGAGATCGTCATGTGCGATTACCATCCTTTACATAAATACTTTTTTAACTTGTGTATTAAGTTTGAGGTATTTGCATGTACAATTCGCTGACAGGAAATCTTTATGACCAGTTATTGCAATTATTTTCCTCTCTTTCCATTTTAATGCTGATGATGATGATCACCACAACGTCACTCGACTGAGTGCCGCCCAGGCCCACCCCCCTCCGGAGCGCCGAGCCGGTCTTGCCACACTCTGATCAGTTGGAACACTTCCACTGGCTTATTCCATAGATCTTCAGGCTGCAGGCTGGTTGGAATTTCAGCACACCCAAACAGATGTTGTGTGTTGTGGGTGTGGTTTTGACACAGAGGGCATGATGGTGTTGGATAATTAGCCTCATCGATCTTATTGAGGTATTCTCTAAGCATTGGGCATTTCCCCGCCCTTAACTGCGCCAATGTACGCCTCATGCCTCGGTCCAAAGTCCTCTCTATTTCGTTTACTTTAGGTGCAGGTGCATTTAGAATCCTTTTGGGTGTTCTCGATTCTAGGTATCTCTCGACTGCGGTGGTATGCATGTCTTCATGTTTCTATTCACCTCCACGCTGCTATCACTGTTGTTGTTGTTGCAGTCATACACTTTTATGCTATACTCGCTGTTGTATATGGTCTTTTTCATGAGTCTGATTGGTTCTTGGTTCATCAGACTTCTCAGTGGGTGTTCTTCCAGTTTGCTCGTCTCCCTCAGTTGCGAGGCCGTCATCTGCACATGGTTCTTCAGAGGCAGGACAGATGTTTCGTCGTGAAGATGTTGTGCGTTGGTGTCGCGTGTGTGTCCTGTGGCAATTCTCAGGGCAGAGTTCTGAACAGTTTGTATTTTCTGCCAGCTGCTTTCCGATGTTATGGGACCCCATATACTACTTCCATACTCCAGAACTGGACGTATCAGCGCCTTGTAGGTTTGCACAATAGTCTCCGTGTCCTTTCCCCAGTCAGCTCCAGATAGGGCTTTTAATATGTTGATGTTTTTCTTCGCTTTGCTCGCAGTGCTTCTTACATGTTCAGAGTAGGTCATCTTTGGATCAAAAGTCACTCCCAAGATTCTCGGATGTTTTTCCATTCCCAACGTTGTTCCTCTTACATTGAGCTCCAGGTTGACACTGTNCTATGCGCGATCTTCAACAAACGTTTTGTTTATTTGTTTACATTACGATGTTTATGTTTTTTCTGCAAGATATTTTTGGCGGAAACGGTAAAGCAATGCGGATTGCGGAAGTTGAAAATTTTATGACAATTTGCACTTCGCAAATGACATGTTTGCGAAGTGCAAACCGCGATTTTTTAATCAAACAAAAATTTATGACATTCGAGCCGCGAGATTTCATACCTACTGAAATTATATGATATTAGAGCCGCGATATTTCAGACGAAAATAGGACTTTTCCAGACTAGCACAGAGCTGGGATCAAACCTGCGCCTATCTGCACCAATCTTGGTAGTTGCCAGTTGGTAGCGTGGTACGCTGAACTCAGTGAACTGTAAGCCTGTCTCTTATACACATCTGTCTCCAGCTCAGCGTCACCGAAAAAACGGTGTAGCCTGACTGCATCTTGTGATGCAGTAGGATGATTGCTGTGATTTGCATCCGAAGATGGTACTCCCACGACGTACACGCCACAGCATTGGGAGCTCCATTTTAATGCTCATTCTGACATTCCATTAAAACAGAGTCAACTGTTTAGTCTGCTGTCCTCCCGTGCAGCCATATGTATGTCCGGAAGTCTCTAGTATCTCTTCAAACAAAATCAATACATTTATCGTTAAGTTTTTATTCTGTTCTACATAGTGCGCATGCCTCGCATTTTTTAATATCGGAAATTTTTTTCGTCGGACGCGTTATCGGCCGGGATTTTTTTTGTAGCAGATTGTTGCCTAGATTATTATGATGAGACCTGATGCATGATTTAATTAATGTTGAACATAAGAACACAAAGTTAGTTTCTCGAACAAGGCGCTCAGAAATTGAATAATACATTTCGCATTCATCATAATCCTCACGCGCATTCTTTTTAACTATATAACGGTTCAGGTCATGTCTATTTATCACGAGCAATGCTGTGTTCATGTGTTACTCTTGCATCTTTTCATTCTTAATCACTCATGCACACAATTATTTGTGCAGAGTCAAGATTACACCGAACGCGACATTCTCGCCGACGGAAAAACATGTTGGAGAAGAATCCATTATCTCGCTGATCAATTCTGAATCAGATGGCGCAAAGGTCACAGCCTTCCAAAATCTTCAGCCATGAAGAAAGTGGCTGCATCAGAAGCCTTCCTTGAAATCTGTAGACGTCGTCCTGGTGTGAAATTTAATGACGAAGATAAATCACTGGCAGATTGACCGGATGATGGAGACGAAGCGCAGCGCCGAAGAACGGGTACGAACAGTCACTATCCGCGTTGGCAGTTGGCACCCCCTGTAAACTTTAGAATATTTGTTCGCCCTGTGACCGAGCTTGTCCTACTGATGAACGGCGAATGTCCCACATGCATACCCCCTCTACCGTACTGAATTCGGGGGCGCAGCCGTAGGCCACAAATTTTACTCTTAAGCCCTGGAGCCAACGCCAAGCTTCACCATGCATTAACTTTACTCAGCCTCAGAACTGAAAGCCGCAGACTACGCTTGAACTTCGTAACCCAGACAAGCAACACACTGCCGAAAGATAATAGCGCCGTAGGTTTTCAGCCACTGCTTAAGCATGCTCGCTCATAAACAGGCAGTTCCCCATCCGGCCTAACCTATTCACGCTGTCCCGGCTCACAACCTTATTGCGGCCATGACTTGCTCTACCAAAGCACTTGGACCGCCTCTCTAACTTCTTGCAGCCAATGAGGTTAAGTTATTTCCTCTCAGGTTTTTTGGGTGAAGAAAGGTTGCAGCTCGTATATGTTGGGCCTGAAGAGGTTTGGCCAGATGCGGTATGAGTATGGCGATGTTTACCTTTGACAAGCTTGAGTTGTGGCTGTAGACATCCGGCGCTGTGGCTTTGAGCACTTGACTTCATAGGCCGTTATGCACTCTAGCGTTCTTACCTATGGAAAGGAATATGAACTAAGTGTGGAGTACTAATATGAACTAAGTGTGGAGTAAGTGGCAAAGCTGGCCTCCGGCATGCGCCCCCTGAATTTTCGAGCGGGGAGTGTGCCGGGAGAAATCCCAGCATTAGTTTCCCCCAAGTTAAGAAAAGATCACAATTTCAGATTTCTGTGAACAAGTCACGAAAAGTAAAGAATCGGCGACAGGCCACATCAGACCTACTCTTCAGCGCCGACTTCACTATGTTATGTTATGTTATTAGCGTTAGCATTAATATTTGTTAGTATCCGCGTACATAGAACATTCGCGTTCCGGGTTACTTCAACTACTTGAAATTTGGCGGTTGGGAATCACCGAGCTAGGTAGTATGTGTGTCACACTTGTGGACTATCAACAAAATCGAACGTAAATCATTATAGGGAGTTCGTTTTGGACGGTGATCGAGTAAACATCTAGTGGCAGTGCCTTCCTTTGAGAATCAAATGATCTATCTTTGAACTAATCCGGTTTGGAAGTTGGAACCTTTGCTACTCACCGGCGGGAGTCACCGCTAGGCGGCTAGTGATACAACTGGCGAAATGAAAACTGGCAAGCGCCGAAGAAAAGAGGCAATTCATATTGGTCTTCCCGCTCTTCTGACGATGAAAGCGTCGCTTCGGAGCGCTTCTCTCCTAGACAACAGGTAAGAAAGCATTCTGCACCTGAGTGACCTGACCATGAAACTGATCATGCATTCATGCTTACAGAAAAGCAATATAATAATATAATAGCGGTGTCAGTGTTTAGTAGGCTATTTTCCTGTCACCAAATCTTAACATCACAGAAGATTTACAGTATTTTTTGCTCTGCTTAACCGCCTGGCCTCCTTGCAGATTTGACCAGAAACTGTCGCACAGAGCCTAGTATGGAATATATCTACTTGGCGAGCCGCGACTGAATTTTTCGAGCCGTGGTTTTATGGATTTGCCAGCCGTGATTCCATTTCTAAATTTATTTACAAAGTTTATGCACGTGTTACCCCAAATCTCTAATTTTACCCTTAAACAGTCAAACGGCAACAATAAAATTTGTCTCTACTGTAAGTTCAGCACGTATTAATATACAGTCTGACCGCTGTGACATGACCGCAACTATGCGCGATCTTCAACAAACGTTTTGTTTATTTGTTTACATTACGATGTTTATGTTTTTTCTGCAAGATATTTTTGGCGGAAACGGTAAAGCAATGCGGATTGCGGAAGTTGAAAATTTTATGACATGACATGTTTGCGAAGTGCAAACCGCGATTTTTTAATCAAACAAAAATTTATGACATTCGAGCCGCGAGATTTCATACCTACTGAAATTATATGATATTAGAGCCGCGATATTTCAGACGAAAATAGGACTTTTCCAGACTAGCACAGAGCTGGGATCAAACCTGCGCCTATCTGCACCAATCTTGGTAGTTGCCAGTTGGTAGCGTGGTACGCTGAACTCAGTGAACTGTAAGCACTGGAAATAGATATAGATCATACTGTGATAGCAGTGATACTGTGGTCTGTGTGCTACTGCCCTACTGGTAGTAGTAGTACTAGAGTAACTAGACTTAGTAGGCTACTCACTCTAGTAGTAGTAGTACCTAAATTATCCAGGACAATCACCCTGGAAGGCTGGAATGAGTGAAGAGTGATAAACTTCCTGCCTAGTCTGGAAAAGTCCTATTTTTGTCTGAAATATCGCGGCTCAAATATCATATAATTTCAGTAGGTATGAAATCTCACGGCTCGAATGTCATAAATTTTTGTTTGATTAAAAAATCGCGGTTTGCACTTCGCAAACATGTCATTTCATAAAATTTTCGACTTCCGCAATCCGCATTGCTTTACCGTTCCCGCCAAAAACATCTTGCAGAAAAAACATAAACATTGTAATGTAAACAAATCAACGAAACGTTTTGTTGAAGATCACGCATAGTTGCGGTCATGTCAAAGCGGTCAGACTGCATTAACGTGTGCTGAACTTACAGTAGACACAAATTTTATTGTTGCCGTTTGACTGGTTAAGGGTAAAATTAGAGATTTGGGGCATAGTGGCAAAGCAGAGAGTTTTTTTAGACTCTCCCTCCAGTTCATTTTTGAGTCCTATAAGTAGACCAGTAAAGTATCATGGATACCATCATTATCTTACATAAGAAATTGGTTTAAATCTTGAGAAAATTAGGAAATTAAAAATGAACTGATTCTAAAAAATCTCTGGTTTGTCACTATGATTTGGGGTAACACGTGCATGGACTTTGTAAATAAATTCGCACCTCGTAAATGGCTTTTCATGGCCTAGATATGGAACTCACGGCTCGGTGAAATGGAATCACGGCTCGTAGAAATGGAATCACGGCTGGCAAATCCATAAAATCACGGCTCAAAAAATTCAGTCGCGGCTCGCCAAGTAGATATATTCCATGCCTGCTTCCTGCCTTAACAGTTTGACTCCAATTAGGGTAAACACGGTATATTCCAACATTGTGGGTAATTCCGACACTTCTCGACTTTTTTCCTTCATATTAAGCTTTTTCTTAAATCTTAGTTCCATGCAGAGTGGAAATCTAAGATTAGAGGTTCACTTGAAAAAAAAGCGTTCCACCTTAAAAAAAAAACATTCCACCTACTATGATAACATTTCATAAACAAGTTTGAACTTTGGGCTCATTTCAAAGGTCTTTGTGAGGGCCAGGGTGCAGAGGGTGCCAGGATGTAATTCTATGATTAGTGGTTCACTAAAAAAGAAGCCTTCCACCTCAAAAAAAAAAAAAAAAACATTCCACCTCGAAAAAAAAAAATGTTCCGGTTTCCACCTCTAAAAAAAACGTTCCAGGCAACTAGAAACAGGTTTCGGGTCATCAGAAATCGGCCTCGGCAATCGGTATGAACGTTACGTCAGGCAACAAAGAGAAGATCCCAAGATTGTTAATTGTGCGTGTCACTCATGGATAAGCAAGAGGAATCTACTGAAAGAAAGAGCACACGTTGTGCTTGGTAAGTTGGTAGAAGTTACAAGGTCGCTACTGACACCAGTAGAGACTCGTCACTCACAGTCACCGATGAGCAAGGAAGATCTTGGGAAGGCTGCATAAGCATTGTGCCAGGCATGAACGTTTCCGAGGTCACGAGTAACACTGTGCCACTCTAGAAGCAATCTTAATTACCATCATCACATGGAATTTATGAGCGTGCCTGCCAAAATTGGGAGCACAGCAACATCACCCAACCTTCCATCATGAAAACTCAGTGGTTACGGACCGTACGGACGTACGTAACCTATCAGACTGCCATGCCAGCCCAGCGGCTGAATGGCGGCAGCCAGTCAGCCATTTTTTCTTCATATGACCAATCTTCCCTGACCAAGTCACATGGCAATATTAAAAATATATAGCTTCTTATCAACTGTTTAAAGCCAATTAAAATTTTAAATAATACATTTATAACATAACTCCAAAATACAGAATGTTTCATGTGACAAAAAAGTATAAGACAATTTATTTAAATAATTTAAAGAGACGTTACTTGCGAAATTTCCCATGCTTCTGCTAGTGGATAAGAGTGTCATGCACACCCATCTTATACGACCTGACTAACTGTGGTAAGACTCAGTCACTCACTTCTCTTCAAAATTTAGGAGTCACTGCTTTACACTGCATTTCAAAGCAAAGCCCAATATCGAATTGAAGAAATTATAAACGCACTTTGAGTTCAAACACGTGCAGTCCACATTTGGCTTTGCTTGGCATATGGTATGGCGGCCAGCTGCGCTCACTTAGCTTTGTTTACATTAGACAAATAGACAACAATCGAACTTGTTTTGAAAATATATATTTTATTTCGACTGTCTTATGTCATAACTCATTACAAAAATGCATACCGTAAAATGGGGTTGTTGTTGTTGTTGATGTTCCCCGAGCCCCGGTCACGCCAGGAAGCCTGCGCCGCGCAGGAAAGCCACCACCCGAGCTCACTTAGCTTTGTTTACATTAGACAAATAGACAACAATCGAACTTGTTTTGAAAATATATATTTTATTTCGACTGTCTTATGTCATAACTCATTACAAAAATGCATACCGTAAAATGGGGTTGTTGTTGTTGTTGATGTTCCCCGAGCCCCGGTCACACCAGGAAGCCTGCGCCGCGCAGGAAAGCTACCACCCGAGCCGGCTTGGACCATAGCCTGTCTCTTATACACATCTAGATGTGTATAAGAGACAGGTCTAAGTTACCCCAAGAGCTGGGGTAACAAAGACCATCACTTTTTTTGAAATTACATAAAGACTATGAGAGGCAGGAGCCAGCAATTTATGGTGAGTGAAGCTAGAGTATAGACCTGTATTTTGCATGTTTCAATTCAAGTTTAATTTAGCTAGTAAAAAAATGGCATCATTTATAGAAAAAAAGTGGTCTAAATTACCCCATTTTACGGTAGTAAAAATGATGAAGTTTACGCCACTATTTTTAATTTTGCAATATTTTGATTAGTTTAGCTGCTACAACATTTCTACGAAATGTGGGACACGCATCCCTATTTACCCCGCCTGCCCTTTTTACCCTGTTTGATGGTGGTAAATGTAGTATTTTTGAACTTCCTTTATACCACACAGATAGGAAAAATGTTGACGTTTACGCCACTATATTTAGTTTTGCAATATTCCAATTAGTTTTGCTACTAAAACAGTTTTACGCCGTGTCAGAGGACTGTCCCGAGTTAACCCCCCCCTCTCTTGAGTAGCCCCGGTTGTCGGTAGCACACTTTCACTACACTTAAAAAATGAATTTAATCATTACATTTCCAATTACATTAAATATATGTTCATTTTACAGTTCCATTGTCTCATTCAATAATCATTATTTCTAAGACCAGTCTCTCAATATCCTTAATTTTGAGTAGGGTTGTTGCCATTAGGTAATCAAGTAGATAACAGGCTTATCTCACCGGCTGCAAAAGACAGATAAGACATGGCAACACTGTGTAGTCATGGGACTGCATGTACAAGTTTCCAGTGCTCCTATAAGACTAAATAAGGAAAAAGAGGATGCCTCGGTGTAAGTGTGTAAGTGCAGCATAGCTATGTAAAGCCTGTTAAATCCCATGTCAGCCAATTTAACTACTATACTAACTTGTCTTGTCTCAATATTCCTGTCACACTGCAGAACTTACTTGGAGGGAACTCGTATCCCTCCCCCACCCAGAACTTGATAAATGCTATAGCTCTATTTTCATCAGCTAGCCTTCTACCATAGTGACGAAACACAGATTTTTTTAGAATCGGTTTATTTTTAATTCCCTCATCTATTTAACATTTAAAGCAATGATAATGCTGGTATCCATGGAACTTTACTGGTCTACTTATAGGACTTAGAAATGAACTTGAGAAGATTCCAACAAACTCTGCTTTGTTACTATGCCTACTACTATTAGCACTTTTCATTTACTATGACAATTAACACATTTTTGTTACCACTAATTCAATCAACTATGAGGAAATCTAGTGGGAAGCAAACAATTATAGCCTATTGATTTACTATCTACTGAAATTAAACTGGGTGCCAAACAGGGTTGGCAATGATTAAATCAAAATGATTAAATCATGTGATTAAATCACTTGATTTTTTTATAAAAAATCATGATTTATTTGATTTTTTTGATTTATTTGATTTTTTTGATTTTTTCATATATTTAAATATATTGAGTGGCTGTCTTTAATTTATATTGAGGCATTGTTATTCATGGTTTGGTATAAATGTACAATGAATGACATATTGGTATATAAACTTGTTGCCTTTAGTGTGTATTAGGTTCCAATAAATTGAATGTTTTTGGTACAGAGGCATCAAGAGTGTAATACATTGAATTTACTATGAATGATAAATTGGTATATAAACTTGTTGCCTTTAGTGTGTATTAGGTTCCAATAAATTGAATGTTTTTGGTACAGAGGCATCAAGTGTGCAATACATTGTACGCAGCTAGCAGCTTAGCTAATTCTTATAAGGCTATAAGTAGTCATTAACTATTTGACTATTTGTTATATATTGATTACAATATACAATTTAAATGTGTTAGCTAGCTTATACAGGGTGGGGCAGAATTGAATCAATTGATTGAACAGTTTTGAGGCAAAATAAAAGAATAATTGAGGTACATAAAGAAGAAACTTTATTTTCCTCAAGATTAGCATAACATACCATTTAAAATACTTATGTTTTGAAAACAATATCAGAAAGATGGGGTTTGTTAGCTGCATCACACTGTTAGTCGTTCTTGGAAGTTTTCTACAGCATGTTCACACATATGGTGAGGTATGGCCATAACCTCTGCTGCAATAATCCGTTCCCTTAGCTGTGGTAGGGTGTGAGGGCGACTTCTGAACCCCTTTCTTTTAGATGTCCCCAAAGAAAGAAATTGTAAATGCTCAAATCAGGTGACCTCGCAGGCCACTGTAAATCACC
>NW_025931305.1:0-11323 GCF_000764305.2 Hyalella azteca
CTGGAGAACAAGCTGCGTGGCGGGCTGGTGGACAGGCCTCGTCTTCACCTCCATGTCC
Source organism: Hyalella azteca (assembly GCF_000764305.2). Taxonomy (NCBI): domain Eukaryota; kingdom Metazoa; phylum Arthropoda; class Malacostraca; order Amphipoda; family Hyalellidae; genus Hyalella; species Hyalella azteca. The sequence goes on from NW_025931305.1 coordinate 59, forward strand.
TCCTCAGACGCGGACGTTGCTGTGCACTTCTGCAGCATCTGAGACGCAGGGCTCCATACAACAAAAATATCCAGACAAAATACCTCATAAATTTTCTTACCCCTTCATGACACTAATTGGCAAATCTCTGGATTTTGGATACATCTGAACATTGATATTAATTACAAGTAGAGGTCAATTCCATTTTTCCTCAATTTATTTACAAGTTACTCTGGTTTATACAAATTTTATAATAAAGCTGATCAATTTACATGTCAATTTATTTCTCATTTTTTCATTGCCTCAAATCAGCCTATATAGTTGAAGAATTGAGGCAAATTTGCCATGATTAATGGAACACGCTCAAGCAGCTGTATGGAAACGTTTTGAATATGAACAATGAACAAGTTTACGATGGGTTAGTTTGAAATAAAAACATTATTAAGTTTTGAAGTAGTTTCTCGTTACAACTTTAAGCCGAAAACAGGAGATTGAAATCATTTACCAAGATGCATGTAATAAGACGTTTTCTGTGCACTCACTTTAAAAAAAATATTTTCATGCAAACTAATCGATATCTCCTGAATGTTATTAAGGGATAGATGTGTTCAAACGTTTCTCTTTGTGGAAGTGTTCAAGCTGGAAAAGCACATAAAACACTTACGTATTTCAAAGTATTAAATTAATTACGTGGTATAATAATCGTAACTGGCATCAGAAATGGACCCGGAATAGAGCATTTTGTCTCCCTCGTCTCTTACCGTCTCACAATTTTAACAGGGTAAGCGAAAATTGAAGTTTATATCAGTTTCCGATTCATTATTCCATTAGATTGAATAGCTAACCGACAAGTTATCGCATAAATTTTTCGGTTTGCTCTGAAAAAGTTGCCTACACTCATATACTTTGATTTGCAACGATAAACACACAGTCGATAGTTCGCCGTGCATCTGCATAGATTGATTACGAAAATTCGACTTTCAAATCTCCGAGTGGTCGAATCTTCCGCGTTATGCAGTAACCCACACTAATCGACAACGTTGCCCACATTGGCGTTTGACTGGGTATTTACTCACAACAGCCTCCTTTCTATTTACTCACAACAACCTCCTCTCTATTTACTCACAACAACCTCCTCTCTACTTACTCACAACAACTTGCTCTCTATTTACTCACAACAACCTCCTTTCTATTTACTCACAACAGCCCCTCTCTATCTACTCACAACAGCCTCCACTAAGGACAGCCTTCTCTTCTAACTTTGAATTCGTTTCGTTAATTAAACATCGTAAGTAAACTCATGGATGATCTGATGTTGGAATTGAATGAGTTAACTGATGTAAAATAACAATATAATATAATAAAAGAAATACTTGCCTAATTAAAAAAACTCCTTTCATAAAATTTCGTCAGCATAGCGGGCGCAATAGATGCATTGAACGTCCACCGTATAGATTTTATGCAGTATGGAAATCTTATATATTTTGTGTTGTCAGCTTGCTAAATGCCTCGAGTAAAATTCAGGTTAAATAATCATCGTACTTTTTCACTTTCAATTAAAAAAAATAAAATAGACTGCGTTGAAGATCCGTTTGTATCATAAAAATAATCTGAAACATCAGATTTTGTGGATATATGGCCAGTAAACATTTTATTAACAACAAACGCGTCCTCGTCTGGAAGGGACCCAGGGCACACGGACGAATAAATTCCTCTTCGTTCTGCTACAGAAATAAAAGGAATTTATAAGCGAATACTACTGAGTATCGCAGTAATTCTGGCGACGAGAATGTCAGAAGAGATTCGTGACGAAGAGTAGCGCGAAGTCTTCAGTTCCAAAGCATTGATCAAGAAACAAATGGTGAGCCTAGAATATTGCACTGCTGTACTGTACCGTACTGTACTGTACTTCACTGCACTGTACATCAATGACTATGTTAATACATTCGAAAGTCTGTAAAATTTAACCGTAAGGCGACAAAAAAATGTATCGAAAATTTTGTTGCACCAAACCCGAATGACGAAGGACCTCAGCCTAAAAAATTTTCATTTTTAATGAAACTGAGATGAATAAAAAATATCGCTGACAGTTTCTACACCAGAAGCAAGACAACTGACGTTATATATAATAAAATCAGAAGTACCGGATATTACCACGGTTTAGTATTAAAAATAATTATTATCCATTAGTTGCATACAAGCTTCTTTTCATCGACATGAAAAATATTCATAGCGACTACATTACGAGCTTATTTACCATCGCTAGTAAATGCAGTGCGTCTGATGATTTTTGACGGAACTTTGTCTATTACACCGAAACATTCATAATTACACTCGATATGGCGTACAAATTAAGCACATCAAGCCAGACTTAAGCATTTGTTCTGGCTTTGAATTTTTAATTAGCTGGGATTTTCTGCTCCCAAATGTTACCAGAATCGATGCGGCCGTTAATCACATTTATTTTTGTTCATTATATTTCTTTTTCATAGCATGTGAGGCTTCCAGGCTGATGTTTTGTGAAGTGTTAATAATTCATGTGTTGAAAGTTCGGCAATAATAACCTACTTCGTAATGGTGTGAAGAAAATCGTAGACATTACCGAATGAAACGCACGTATAATCCCAACCTGACATTCTTCGCTAGAAATGTTGCATTAGAATGTTTCTAATCACGAAAAAAAGCGATGGCTAAAAATATAATAATAATAGTTAGCGATGGCTAACTATTTTCCCAGAATAATTTATCAAAACCTACATCGGTCGTTCTTTTTCCAATTAAATGATGCAGCCGCGATAAATCGCAAGATATTGTTAAATAAAAGAAGACGTTAGGCTATTTTAATTCATTCATATGACATCCGAAGAAAAATTTTTGGACTGTAGTTCATCTGATTGTGATAAATGATTCATAACTACTATATTTTCCCTATTTACACGAATTAAAATTCTATTTAGAATCCCAACTGGCAATGAAATTTTGAACGACAGAAAATATGGCGCTAACTGTTCAGGAATAATAAAAAGGGGTATATAAATGCTACTTGCGTTTTTTACATAAATGACAGACAGACTTGTCAGCTATACGAACTGCTGAGAATAACAAGACGAAAGACAGGCTTGTCAGCTGCAAACTGTTGAAAGCTATAAAACGACAATACTTTGGGACGACAGACAGGCATGTTAGCACATTGATATACAGTTTGGAACTGATTTACAAAGGTGACGACACAGCAGCGAACGTACGGGCAGGAATAAAAATTTGTACGAATAAGACAATCGGTTAAATATGGGTCAGAATAAGACAACCGGTCCATAGATCGAGCAACAGTTAATGCTGAGGCAGGAGCCTTATCAGAGAAAAATTGCGTGCTCTCTATTGACACATAATAGCCAAAAAATTGTTCAGCCTTCAATGTGTGAGACATGCATGGATAATGAAGTGAGAGGAAATATAATGCAAAACAGAGCTGAACGGTAATATATCATTGTTTTTCCAGAAACAGTACCACATTGAAAAGTCCATGTCGCCTCAATGTGCATCAATATTGTATCCGGGCCTGTGGATGCCTCTACCTACCTTTTTTCGACGAAAATTGTTTGTGTCCACCGAAAATTTTTTGATTACACTCGATAAGACATATCAATAATTGAAGCACAGCAAGCTAGACCTTGCATTTCGCCCGAAGCTGAATTTTTAGCTCAGATTTACAGGCTGCATATGCGCCAAGGGTTGAAGCGGCGTGGAAAGCCTAGCGATGTACGACGAGCTCTCAACTCTCGCGTCGAATATTCAGCACTAATAAATCACTGAGTTCAGATATGAGGGAGACTAGAACTGCCCTGAGTTTTCTTCCACAGCTAGCAGGATAACCGCTATCAGGCGGTCATCTTGATTATATTATCAATTTTTACCGAAGCTTTTCTCAACATCTGGAAAAAGAGTTTCTGAATAGTGATAAGACGAGCCTAAAAGTAAAATATTTATGAATAATATCGAAAATTTTGAATATCATATAATGAATATCGATACGGATATCATATCATATTTATGAATAACATATCTATTGCATGTCTTTACTTGGCACGTATGAATTCAGAAATTCAAATGAATCGAAAAAATTTCAACCTCAGCACTATATGTCAACGAATTTAGCAGCGTGTTATTATTGAAATTAGCCCAGTTTAATTCTTCATATAATTATATGCGAATTTAGCTGATAAATAAGAATCAGTTCGAGACACTGCCATGAATAATTACTTTCACCCGCAGAGATCGCCAGTTTTATGTATGATAAACGAGGCGGTTCCCTACACTCTAGTCGCTGCACCTGGGAGCGCCCATGCAAAATGAGCCAAGAAAACGGAAAAGCCTAATTTATCGACTTTTTTGACCCAGACGCTCACCTTAATCATGTGATTACATTATCATTTGATTGTTCATTCATGTGAAGTAATTTACTCTCTCTCTCTCTATCACTGACTTTATGATGCATATGAGTCTGTTCACCCGTATGAATGTGCGTTGTTTATAACAGTTAGGAACCGTTTAACCGTGTACATCTGTGGCTGCTTTTACATTTCAAGCTAAAAGACAAGATGCCGTAGTAATTAATAATGTAATCAATTAATAATAATAATTAATTATTAACAATAATGATAATTAATATATATAATATAATAATTATCTATGTAATTTGTATCTTGCAGAAATGCTCACCCCATATATGAGTGGGAACCACTTACATGGGGGTCTACAAGATATATAACTTTATAAATAAAATACATAGGTTTACAAATAAATTTAATGTAGGCGCCTTTTAAATTCGGGTTTTTACGAACTTTTAGGTCAGACTAGTTGAGAAATTCCATGTCACTGCAATATGTCTCCTCTCAGAAACAGTTGAAACAATCTATTTGGTCGCTAGTGCGCTTTAACGCAGCATCAATTTTCCTTATGCGGTGCCAACATATAACTGGATGACTCAAAGTGAATAAGAAAATATAAGTTCAGTTCATAGCTTCTGCTAAGTCATTTTAGAAAATTGCTTTTGCTTCTATTAGGTTTTGCGACATGCAATTCAGCATAACATCGTGTGTTCTACAACATGAGGTTCACAGCACTTTTAAGACGAAAATATACAGATTTGGTGATCAATAAAGAAAAGACCTTCATTGTCAAGTAGAAATGATATTGTAATATTTTAGAGGTTGAAACGTTTTTAATTCAAGTGTTCCGTATATTCACAAGACAGAATTGAAAAGTCTTGTGTTGGGTTGACATCCCAACACTTTAGATAGTTTACCAATGACTAGTGACCGATTGCTAGTTACTAATGACTAGTTACAAATTTCTAGTTACTAATGATCAGCAAATATAACCAACTTCATACTTTGCCCACCAATGAAACAAGGGACCATTTTTATTTCTTTATTAGCCAGAAGATTAGGCTTCTAACGTCAATGGTTATTGGAACGCTCGGAAATTACTTGGATGTCGAGGTTAATGTGGCACTCGGTAATTAATTTGATGTGGACGGTAATGGAATAATCGGTAATAGCATGGATGTCGCCCGGTCTGCGCTCGCATATTGGTCCAGTCTCTGCCGACGGTACCCTGCAGGAGGTTGTGCGGCTACATAACTACATTTATATATTTAGTAAGGTAAGTAAGAATCCCATTGCTTTGCGTTCAAATGGTTGAGTTCCCCTACCATGCCCAATAATAATCAGTCGAATGCGGATGGTCGTCATTGAACCGCGTGAAGAGGGTAGTTAACTTTAGGTCAACTGATTGAGAGGATGGTTAACTGATTAAGTAAAAGGTCAAGTGAATGACTAATAACTTGAAAGTTTGTAATCATTCTCCTTGTAGAACTGAGATTTTGATTACAATTCAACACAAAAAAATCAAGTGAATTGTCGATCTTTTTGCATGCTTGGGACTTCATCTACACCAACGACGTAAACGTACTTTGAATTTGTTTCTCAACTGCTACGCGTTCAGGTATTGTGAGATGTGTTTATTGGACTCCTATGACGATTAAAAAATAGACAAAGGTACATAAAATTGGTTATTGTTGAAACTGATCATTTCTGTTTAATTTCAGAAATCGCCGCTGAGACGCACTCATGACACAAAAAGCTGCAGTTAAAAGAGAAATTATAAGCATGATGATCATTAGACTTCTGACGGTCGTCATGCTTGTCATGGTGAAGGAAAGTCTGGCGAGTTCTAGTAGGTACACCTCGGTCCCTGTGCCTGTGGAGACGCTCCTCGCAATTGGCGTGGCATCGAAGAACTACTCCGGCCTAAGTGCCATCCGCTGTGCCAGCCGGGCTGTACAGAGTGGCATCCCCTACCCAACTCTGTGCGTGCACAGCACCAGCGGGCAGTGCCTGCTGCTGAACTCCACGTACCCGGCCTTGTTCAACCGAACTTATCCGGGTTCCAGAGACTACAACTGTTACGCTCGGGAAACTTGTCCTCTATGTAAACCTGTAGGTAAGTTGTTCACGGTATTGTAATTACAATATTTCATGTTTAGAAAAACGTTGAAATTTCTCTTCCATATTCCCTTGACCGTGCGAAAGTAGAAATATTGATTGACATGATTCTAAATAAGGACACAATTGTCATCTGTTATAAGATGAGGAATGAATATTTTGAAAATCACAAAAAAATGTGAAGTGCACATTATACCCGCACAATAAACAAAAATGCCTTGCCCTAACAACTAGATACTCGTATTCAATTGTTCCACTGTTTTCGTTTGTCAATGCTCAGTGTAATTCCAATCAGTAGTGAGTGGAGTTCAAACATGGAGCACTCAAGCTGCGTGTTGTGTCGTGTCTGCTACGGTCAAAATGAACAGATTTTTGTCGGCATTTTGAATGCAGTCTATTGATCATCTTTGGCTCAACATATGGAAAAACGGTTCGGGACAATCAGCGACCGACACACTGCCATTTGGTGCCCGTTCTTATGCTCGGGAACCTTTTTATCTGGAAACACAAGTGAATATTTTAAATGTCGAGGAGGACTTTTTGCACCCGCTTTAATCGTTAATGACGGGCTGGCAGTATTCCCGCCGACAAGCTCGATCATGGACGCTCACGAAACTCTTTTTAGACGCTTACTTATTCAGTGCGTTGCCATACATAACATCTTATGAAATATTGGAGTCTCTTAGCGAATAACCAAATAACCTTCTAACGTGTTCGCCACGACAAACCTGTAAAAGAATAACTTTTTATAATTGACGAGTAATATTCTACCAAACAGAGAACAAATAACGTTCTTGCTGACTATCAAAACCTGGGGCCATACTTTCAAAACTCGCTAAGTGAACGTAAGTACTTATATACGCTCTATTTTCTTGTCTGTGATTGGTGGCTTTTGCTTGAAAGGCCGTAAATGATTGGCTGATGAACTTACGATCTCTTAACTTTTTGAAAGTAAAGGCCCTTAAGCCGTACTATCAGAACCTGAAGTCGTACTATCAACACCCTTAGCCGTACTATCAACACCTGAAGCCGTACTATCAACACCTGAAGCCGTACTATCAACACCTGAAGCCGTACTATCAACATCTGAAGCCGTACTATCAACACCTGAAGCCGTACTATCAACACCTGAAGCCGTACTATCAACACCTGAAGTCGTACTATCAAAAATAGTTGAGAGTTTTTCCACTGACGACTTTCCGAGTCATCCCACCAATCAAAGACGAGAAATCGGCCACTACGTGTGTGTTTTACAGGTATATCAAAACGTGCCCGTTTTGATATACCTGTAACGGTTCCTGGAAAATAGTTCTTACGCATAGGAAGCATGTTCCGTGCAATCTCTAATAAAGTGCACTTCTTAAGAACAAAATGTCAGATGCAAAACATATTTAGCGAGTTAGGTGCCAATCTCGCAATCATATTGAGAGATTGGTGAGTTAATCGTTGAGAAATATTTGAAATATTCTTTGACGAACTGCGCATTCTATTCTAGACAAGTCACGTAGTGACATGACGGATGACGCAACTCTACCGTACAATAAATTGATATTATAGGAACTAAAAAAACTTGTAATACGTTAGAATAACTTACAGAAATTGTAAGAGAAACGACATGGGGTTTGAAAGTAATCTCGCTGTTTCGTCCGACTCCAATTCAACATACCCCTCAGTGATCCAGATCGAGGGCAGGGACCGACTCTGAGAAAATAAAATCTGTCTAAATAATTGTCAAGAGGAAAAATATCACGAAGCATTTTTTTCCTGATGTTCAAGAATTTACGATAAAACTAATAAGAGTATGGAACAATGAACTTTGTTGTCTCGTTATTATTGAAGTTCCACTCTAGTCAGTCTCTGCAAAGTTCAGAATAAATGTAGAAAAATTCCCAACAAAATTCTCCAAAATTGAATCGAAATACCGACCGATTGAAAATAACGTAGCAAGAAAATAACGTTCAAGTTAATTCAAGAAGTCGTTGCTGGAATTGTGACGAACTAATTGCCAAGGAAGATTGAACGCCATGGGAGTTCTACTCAGAAAACTGTCAGTTGCAGGAGAAAAATCTCTCACGAGTAATTTTTTGTTCAAATTCTTAGTCATTTATCACTTCTTGAGATATTGCCTGTGCAATTTTCATGTTTAGGTTTAGATTAATTCGTAAAATTTCATGAAATTTCCTAAAACTTTGTCCGTGTAAGTTTTAAATCTGACTTTCGATTGTAACAACCAATTATTTTACCAAAAATTTCACGCATCAAACAACACAGCCTAGTGTTTCCACAAGACATGTTTCCGCAACATATCGAGGAGTTATTTGAAGGACTTCCCGATACTTCACCACTTTATGTGGCTTATGCTGACGGCTTACGTTCGAACTCGTGCTGACGTATTTTCGTTCAAAACGGCATCTGTGTCACGATTTTTCATTTGAAATTACGCAAGAAAATGAATGTACAGTAATAGGAGTTACATAGTATTTTCATCTTACACAGATATCGTTGGTATTTAACTAAATTTCAAGTTACATATTACGGCAATAATTGTATGCTTGAACTTAGGACGGGTTTTGAACGAACGAATGAAAACGATGATGGTTTAGGCAGTCATGCTACTTCGAAGTTGCACAGAGCGCCTCCGCTTGCCCGATGTGCATTCTGTTGGACGCATGTCGCTCTGCTGGCTTTATAGCGACCGGTGATACAACACTGCCTGCGTTTAGCGTCGTGGTGGCGCTGACTAGCGCCAGATAATTCATGTAATTCTTTGACCAAGCAATTTTATCTCACTATGGATACTTACTTCCTCACACGTCGAATGCTAATCAGATGGTAGATAGTAATCAATTATACATTTCATAGTGAGGCAGTGAAGGCATCATGATAAAGGGTGAGTTTCACTGTGGTCGGTGCCGAATAAATGAAATCATGCGATAAATATGAATTTAAATGTTAATTCATGATCGGATGCAGTAAAAAGGATGTTAACTGCTTAACCAAATTGAGACTTCTTGTGCAAAATTTGATGTTGTTAGAGTGTACAGTAATGTTGCTCCTCAGTAAACAGACAAAGATGGAGGAGTATTGATAATTATTGATCCTACCAGTCCTACCCACAGCTCCACCCTGCCCGGCCACCTTCGACTGGGTTGCGGACGTCGGTTGTGTGCTTGTGGTTGAGAGCAACTTGCTGTACGCCAGCGCCCAGACCGCGTGCCCTGGAGGCTCCCAGCTCGTCTCTCTCTACAGCGACAACTTCTTCAAGCTCACTGCCTACGTCTATCACAAATCTTACTTACCAGGTACGGGAATATGCATTTTCATGCTTATTGAAATCTCATTCCTAAGCGTGCAAGAATGTATCTTAATACCTTTTTCTATCGTGCACATTTTTATAAGAATCAAACTTTTACCCTCGATTTTTCTTATCTTTTGGCATCTGACTGGGGTACTATAATCGACAGTGCATTTTCGGATCAAAATTTAGCTGTTTCAGTTCAAACACTCCGCTTCTTCCATAACAGCTGGCTATGCTTCTGGTTACTATCACGTGGGGGTTCACCGCTTCAACCTCGTGTGGACTTGGCGCACCGGACAAGTCATGTCCGGCTTGCCTGGAACATCGCCTTGGGCAGTCGGTGAACCCAATGAGGGCTCAGACTGTGCAGTTCTCCTGCATTACAATACTAGCTCGGTGCCTGCTCTCATGGACATACCATGCACAAAACAATATTGGTATGTTTGTGCGCTGCAGTGATGACATGCGCACTGGTCAAGAAACGGCTGATGCAATGGTCTAGCAATCAGAAGCGTCTAGTGCGGTAGTGGCAAATTACGCGATGTTGTTACTAACCCTAAAGAGGTGGTAGGTGCTGTTGTTCAGCCATGGCCAGTATAAAGTGATGTTACGACTCGTTCAACAGAGTAGCAATATCGTATTTAATAGCGCCATTGTTGCATCTTTATTGGAAATAGGCTATAATACCAACTGTAGTGCAGTATTGATATGGAAAATGGTGAAACTGTGTTGATGATGGAACAGGTAAAACCAATGCAGTGACTAAAGTTCACTTCAGTGAAAAATAGGTGAACAGCTTAAGAGACGCTCAACTAAACGAGATGCAGGTTATTCAAATGAGTTGAGTTTGGTACGGTATGTCATTGCCCCGGTGATTGTGTTTGTGAAAGTAAGTCGTTTCACGGGTGTTTTTTCATTCAAATTCATTAGCTCGGCAAGTCACGGTAGAACATCTATGGCCACCGAACTGCACCATATTCAGCCGAGATCAAGGCCTTTGCTCTTCTACACTAAATGCATACGGAGACATATGGAATTGGGCGCTATAATAAAACCATATATAGCTGAGAATAATCTCTGAAATTCAGAAACGATTTTTGCCCTGTCAAAATTTAGCCGCGGCAGACGGTCTGGTTAATGGCGCAGGGACCCCGAAAGAATTTCGAAGAAACACTTAGATTCAGATCCGCATTCAGATTTTGATTTTGACTTTACGTCCTTGTCCTCGCCGTATTGGTACCTACGTGAAATCGACACTTTTAGACCCACTTTCGTACTTCCAGCCCTGCTACGAAGATGAAATTTTGGCCCATAATAGAGCCTGATTTTAGATTGACGAATCAAAAGTCGGATCCCCAAAATTCCCCATGGGGAAGACACAAATCCCCAAAAACGAATAATTTTTTCAAAAATTCACCAAAAATCAGCCGTTGCTTGCACGCGCCTCTATCTTGGCTCCTTTTCTTCTCATTGGTTGGGGCA
>NW_025931305.1:11601-62225 GCF_000764305.2 Hyalella azteca
ATGCTGCGCAGGGTTTTGAATTATGGGTAATGTAAGGTTGGGCTCGAGATAATTACATTATTTTGAGTACGGAAAGTTTATTATGAGTATGGATGGAGTAGAGCCGTACAGGTTAGGTAAGGTTGGATAAGGTAAGGTATAAATAATTATGGTTACATAGATTATGGTAGATGGGGAAAAGCTAGACAAGTTTAGGCAAAATCAACAATGTGAAATACAGAGAGAGTAGGCAAGGTTTTAAAATATATGGAAGTGGTCAATTCTTTTGATGTTTTCGGAATTGCGTTTGAGTTTAAATACGATATTGGCAGAGTGAGCTGATGATTGCTTGAGTGCTGTCTAATGTTGCAATTGATTAGATATGAATTGTGACTGTGAGTATTGGAATTCTTTACAGGAGTTGTTTTGGTGGAAGTGTGCTATTTTAATGATGGCTTTTTGAAATTGATTGTTTTTAGGAGTGATAAGATATAGAACTGTGAGCATATATTGTATATGCCTTAATGATGGAGTTGTTTGTGGTGAGTGAATTGGTTATGATGTGAAAAGAGTGCGCTGGTGATTGAATTGACTAGGTGTGTTATTGATGTGATTTATATTATTATATTGAGCTGTTTGTATGCAGATAATGTTGAAATTATATGTGTGAAAAGGGACTGTTGCGGCATGATTGTCCCTGATGTGCTGGTTTCGGTTGCCAGTCTCGGATTAGAGATGATTCAGATGTGAAATGGCCGCATCTCATAATTAGCCGCCCAGTTGTAGCTATTTTGGGTAGTTTCATGGGAAAAAATATAAGGGTCAAATGACACACGAAATCAGCGGCTGGCCAGGCCACCATTGGCTTACCCTGCTCAGTAGCTGGCCTGAGTTCTTGTAGCGCGAGCGCGACTAGCCCCTGCCTTTAGTTATGGCGCTGCATGTGCATTGTGCATGGGTACGAACTTATCAACACGCGAGTGTTTCAACACTCCTGCATTGCGTGTACGTAGACATGCTTGCGTTGCGTTATCTACAACACGCTTGCATCGAGTTGCTCGTGAGAGTTGCACGTGTGAGCAACTCTCGTTGCTCACACGAGAGTGGCGTGAGATTCAACACGCGTGCGATGCGTGTCTGTCAACGCGCTTGCTTTGCGTGCGCATAGAAAAACACATCGGCATTATGTTATCTTCAACACGCTTACGTTACTTTCATGTCAATGGGGTTGCTACTAATGCTCGCCAACGCGCGTTTTCAGCAGCGCATGCGTGAACAGGGCTATCTTCAATACGCGATCTAACGCGGACATTTCGTTTCTGTTAACATGCTTGCGATTTGCGAATATGTACAACAACACGCGTGCAGTACGTTTTCTTGAACACGCTTGTGTTACTTCTATGTCTACGTACATATGTGCGTCGCGTTTCAGCAACACGCACAAATTGCAATTACAAGCAAGGCTTCAAAACTCACGCATTCCAATGAAGACTGATAAACAACCCCCAAAATACTCCCTATTCTCAGGTGGGGTTACCCGCACCCCCTACCCCCACTACCCCCGACGCTATGCACCGGCTCTCTGCTGGTGTCAAACTCAAACTGTCAGTAGATTGGTGTACATCGTGGTGTCGTGTGGTGGCTAATTAGACATGCTTCTCGTTTCCATCGTGTACCCTTAGTGTGAACTGCGATGCAAGCTAATGGAAAATAATGAAGTTTCTAAAAGCTTAACATGCTAATTTAGGAATCGTTAGAAACACAACTTCCTAAGTGTTTAATGTCCAGTGCCTCCTAAAGTGAAGGTTTTTGGCGGTTAGAACTTGGAACGCACGACGACATTCAAGTAGCTACACACCGTCGAGATTNAGCTCGACGGGTATTTCACAAGATTCTCTTTCGGCGCTTATTTCGCTCCGGCAACCGGAACCTAAAGCGGACATAGAGCTTCTAATTTATACCGTAAAAAGAATTTGGGGCGACCCTGAGCCAGCGGCTGACAGGCATCCAAATTTTGATAGGGTGGGCACTCTTCGCGCTACGTACCCTTCTGATTTATTAGCTTAGCATGAAGTCATCGGCCTGTTCCGACTGAACAAACTTTAGCCTAAGCACGTCTATTGACGAGAAACCTTGCTAGTTCTACCAATCCCAAAAAATATTCGATACTCGATCTTTTTCACCCTTGAATCGCTCTTTCGGATACCTGAAAAAAAATTCTGACAAATATTAATCTTGAGATTCGCTCTTGAATCGTTAACGGCATATTTGTTGTCGTTCGGAACAGAAAACACATGATGGAACTGAGTGCGGCTTCGGAACTAATATGGTTCTTAAGTTAACTCCATAATTCAGACAAAATTGCATGTTACCCTTCTTTTTGACAATCTGGAGCAAGTTGAGGTGAACTCATTGGTCACTGATGTTTTTCGCGAAGCCTGCATATACCAGAGAGGTGCTTAAATAAGCGCGCAAATGTCATAAGATCTGCAAACTGCGCACAATACGCGCCCTCGCTAAACAGGCGTTCAAGGAACTCACATCGCATCTGTTTGTGTATAAGAAGTTTTGCCCCATTTCAATTTAATGGAGAACAATAAGTTTAGGTGCAGATTCATAGTTATAGAGGAGAAAGGTGAGGCATTATTAGGTTCTATAAGAAAGCTTGATTGATATGGAAGAGACTGATTATGTCTTCTCTGCGGTACCCCTCAGGGGGGACAGTGAAGTGTGTCGGTGCTCGTCAGAAGTTTCGCGCGTTCCTACACTGAGAGAAAAATGCCCCCTGTTTTGAAACACTTGGGTGTTTCAAATCCTCCCCGAGCGATCGTGCCCAAAGCGAAATACCCGTGTGTTTCAAAAACTTTCAGGTGTTTCAAAATTTGCGATTTTGAAACACCTAGGTGTTTCAACGTTAGGACACCGAAAGAAGTCTACGGAGAATGAAACCTTTTCAGAATTTATGCAATATCCTTGTTCAGCTTCCAGCGCCTGATGGAATTATATTAACATATTCTACTCCTCCGGTCGATCCCAGTTTAATCCATGGCCGCCTCCACACCAAAATTATGAAAACTATATTTCTCCGTCTCTATCTGATTTCAACGCTTTTCTCCTTCATATCGAAATTACTCACATATTCATTCTTTGATACACATATTTATTACACAATTTATATTGGTATGTACAATCATCACGAAACTACACTCTTTGCTCTCACCTCTATCGAACTCTGGTTGAAGAAACTATGAGTCGCCCGCCGAGATTCGAACCTCTGCCAAGACTGCAACCAAACGCTCGCGAGCAGGCGCCTTAGAGACGGCAACTACATAGAGCTGCCGTGTTTGTTTTGTCTTGCGCGCGGTACTACCAGAATAAATCTTCGATTTTTGATCAACTTCTTGTGCGATTGAATGGTATAGACATCGCTCGTTAACATTACTATTGACAAAAGAACAGCAGTGAGTTGAAACAATTAACCGAATTGAGTTGGGCCAATTAACCGTAAGCAGTATAGATTCGTGACATTCATGAGCGGCGGCTCCACACAACCACCTCCTACGACAGCATTCGGCGCACTGACCACGCGACGCTTGCCGCACACATATAAGCGCGCCAAGCTCGAGAGGTTTTGAAACACCCAAGTGTTTCAAAACGGGGGGCCATTTTCTCTCAGTGTACGGGCATTGTGTCTGAGCGCCTCACTATAGAACTCGCGGTGTCTGACTGCGGGTCTCAGTTATGGAGTTATGTTCTTAGTTCAGTTATTATGCAGGAAGGATTTTTCACGATTTCCTTTCTAACGTCCGATGTCTCGTGTAAGCGCACTCTTGTTCGAGTGTCTTCATATATGTTGCTGTTCACTTGTCCCCCTTTTTCACCTGTCCCTTCCTCACGTGTCCCTCCTCGCGTGTCCCTTCGTCTCCTTGAGATGCTAGCGCTGCTTCTTTCGAGCCAACTTCAACGGGCTGGGCCATTGAGAACTTCTGCCTCTTGTTGGTGATGAACGATGAGATATTTTCAGTAATGAAGACCTTCCGCCTTGCTGGCGCTACTAATATTTGTCCTCCGGCGCAAAATAGCTTGATAGCTCAGGCGCTAGCAAACTGCCCTTCTTATCCTACTACTTAGTAACGGTATTATCCACGGCAACTTGAGTGCAATTTCATTTCCTATTATTACTTGAATTTAATGTATGCTAAGGGTCTTTCGTTATTGTAGTGCATGCAACGTCCTATTTTTGGTCAGACCCAACATTGAAGACTTTTCTTGCGAGTTAAATAATCTTGGCGTAATTGCCGGCCTATATGCGCCACCTTATGAGTTATTACGCTGTCTCCTCATCTTGCTATCTTAGCCGAGTTGCACCGGCCATTCCTTCATTTACTTGCACTATTGTATCATTGCACCATTTATCACCATTACACTTCTGAACGGCTTTCATGGCACTTTTGAGCAGAGCCAACGGAAATAATTTAATAGGTTACTAAGGCTAGTGATAGGAAAGTGTGATTCTACCAAGAAAATTGACATAAATCACGAACCTGATCGATTTCATTCGATTCATTTGTAACTTCACCGTATAAATTTCAAAATTCACATCCATCTCCATCCCGCTTGCTATCGCTATCTTTGCGTGTCAGCGGGTGTCAGCTCGACTGCCTACTGCTGCTGTGTACAGCGTTTAGTTGAATTTGATTAGCCTGGGAAATGTTATCTCGTTCAAATCTTGCGCAGCTCAAACTGAAGTACTTAATTATAAATTTTCTAATTGTTCGACTGTTTACAAATGTGTCTTGAGGACAGATTTTAATTTCAGTAAGCACGTCTTTGTTTAATTTAGGTTCACACTTGGATAATTCCTTCTGCATTTTAAATTTCGTTATTCTACACTTGCTTAGGCGAATTATTCCATGAACTCCAATAAAATTAGTATGAACTGTTATATTTGTGTGATATCCTTACAAGTAATGAAAAGCTGGACTCCATACCTACAAACAAATCTGGGTAAACAATGGGTCCAACCCAACCTAACCTAACCACAAAACCATATACCTCGAAAGTAGAAATTATCGTTTGAAACAGAACCAAGCCTACGAATCAGCACCCAATGAAAACCTCGTGACATCTACTACCAAAATCAGACGAACAGCGGTTACAAGGCAGATAAACGGGATCCGCAGTCAATCGTGCGAAATAATTTCAGGATCGCAACAGAAAATTAAACTTCTGCTCTACCACGTAAAAATATAGAAACATTTTCACGAAGGATAATCCATGTAAAGAATTGAAACTGTTACGAGAAACAAGCATCGTTTACAATTTTTTTTATACAAAAGGTTGTTTAATCTTTGAAACAAACTGAATTGGTTTTACAACAACAACGATAAGCCGCCGTCTCAGTTGCCACCTGTAGGGCCATGACACCAACAGGAGATAAATGTCATGCTGCATCACAGAGCAAAATATGAATATCACGTTCCAGAATATTGAACCATAACCGCCATTTTCTATCCCGGAGCAGGCTGTTGCATCATGCATAACAGTCGTGCTCCAACTTTTATTAGATTACCTCCAACGTGTTGAGTGAAGTCGATTAAACGCCATTTGAAAAAGACTTGTTGTACATTTCTAGGATGATTGGACGTCTCCTCACGTCAACACGTCACGTTGTTACTGAATCTAATTCATTGGGAATGCCTGCCCGTTGTCCTGTTAGAGCGCAACGTGTACTTAGGCCTGATAATGGAGGGAGACTTCAATCTCCCGCGCATCCGTTGGACAAGCCCTGGCGGCTTGGAGGTGGATGACTGCGACAGAAGTCAAGAAGCCCAACTTGTGAAGTTAGCTGCGGAACACTTGCTCAGAAACTGAGTTCAGCTGCCGACAAGGGAACATTTCTGAAGGGAACAAATCCTCGGACAAGGGAACAAATCCTCGATTTCATTTTTAATAGTAATGAATGAATGGTGGTTGACATTCGGGTTGAAGAAATCTCATTGTCCGACTTTCGTCAGGAGATGGTGGATATGACAATTGGAACTGATACCCAGCCCAGGATTATTTGCCAGAAAGGGCGGGAGGACTTAATTTCCACCATCGAAGAACGGATTGAGAGGCAATTTGAAATGAAATTGACGAAACTGAGTGGAGAGAAGAGTTTCTCGAGATGAATGCAGAGGAAATTTACACTAAACTATGTGAGAAACTTGCACAGGTATGTGTGCGTCACACCCCGAGAAAAACGGACCACAAAGTCATCAGCATTCCGGGAAACCGAAGAATCCTCATGAGAAAACGCAAGCAGTTAATCGCATATCTTAATCCACTAGTGATCTGATGAGACAGACTATGATAAATAATAATAATAGCGGTTTCAGCGTTTATTAGGCCATAGGCCTGTCGCCGATTCTCAACATCACAGAACATCCACAGCTTGTTGCGGTCTCGAACTTACAACTCACTGATTCAAATTCTGTTGTGCTTAACCGTCCAGCCGCCTTGCCGATTCTGACCAGAAACTGATGCACAGAGCTGGGATCGAACCCGCGCCTCTCTGCGCCTATCTTGGTACTCTGAACTTTAACCACTAGGCCAACGGCCATACCACGTTGAAAGCACCGCTTCTCGTCCGATTAGCGAAGTTAAGCAACGTTGGGTCTGGTTAGTACTTGGATGGGAGACTAGTAGAGGTCCAAAGGAAACTGAACGCAGATTGCAGGAGTCGCACAGGATAGAAGAACAAGCTGTCGTGGAACGAGTAGTTGAGGTCATCAGAGAGAACCTAAAATATTTCTTCATACACCCAGGCCAAAGCTAAAATAGAAACGCCAGTTGGCCCGCTGAAGAATAACGATATCCTTGTCGGAGATGACCAGGGCATGTGTGAGTTACTGGCATCGTAGTTTGAATCAGTGTTCAGTAACCCTCGCTACTCAAGACAGAAGACTGAAGTTGAAGTGCTCTAGGAGCTGCCAGGCGGTAGGGGGTTGGAGAACATCGAGTTTGGACCAGAAAATATGAAAATAAGTATCAAAGAGCTGGCGGCGTTTTCAGCGCCAGGACCCGATGGAATTCTGGCAGTGCTGTTGAAGAAGTGTGTTGGAGTACTGAAGACTCCGCTCACAATGCTGTGGAAAGCCTCGATGCCGGAGAGAATTATCCCTGAGGGCCTCAAAGTGGGACTTATAACGCCAATCCGCAAAGGAGGTCCGAAGGACACATCCCAAAATTACGGACCTGTGTCATTGACCTCACACGTGATCAAAGTTTTTGAGAAGGTAGAGGCCAGGAGGCTTGTCCAGTATATGGAAGAGGCTGACCTGTATAATTAATAATGGATAACAGGGCTTCCAGCTTAATCTTTCCTATTTATCACAGTTACTGGAGCACCATCACCGCCATGTGGCCCTGCTGGAGGAAGGAGCTGGTGGGGACTTAGTTTACCTGGACTTTGCTAAAACTTTGTGATAAAGTTGACCATGGGGCTGAAGCTGTTGGGGTTGCAAACAAAGTTGCTGAAGCAGTTGGGGTAAGAAAAAAAAGCGGAGTTCCACAGGGCTCAGTGCTAGGACCGATCCTCTTCCTCGTCCACATTGCCGATATCGACTCGGACCTTACCCACGCATCTACATCGTCATTTGCGGACGATAGCTACAAGGGTGCTGATGAAGATCACAGAGGTCCTAGACTGCGAGAGGTTACAGGATGACTTGTCGACAATCTACGATTGGGCCCTAGTGAACAATACACAAGTTCAACGGCACCAAGTTCGAAGTAATGAGATACAGAGTCCGCACAAAGACCGAGTTACCACATCGCTACTTGGCATCATATGACACAGAAATTGAGGAGAAGCAACTAGTTCGAGATCTCGGAGTGTTGATGAGTACCGAAGCCACGTTCGATTCCCCAATCGAGGAAATAGTTGCGCAAAGCAGAGTACGTATTGAATGGATCTTGCGGACATTTCAAATGAGAAATGCTACACCAATGATTACTTCAGAGCCTCGTGCTCCCCCATCTTGAGTACTGATGCCAGCTTTGGGCGCCGCTCAAGGCGGGCACAGTGCGGAAACTGGAGTCAGTCCAGCGGACCTTCCGGGATCAGCGGTAAGTACACTGAAACAATTCCGTGCGTTAGGTGCAGTTAGCTCAAGTAGCTAGATAGCTCAATGTAGCTAAACGAATTAGTACGAAACGTTCGTTCGCCGCTTTCGTAACAGCTATCTGAAATTTTCGCTCAGCCACAGCCGCTTGGCGGATGACGTCATGACAGGACCAAAAGGAAAAGCGTCAAATTTTCATGCAAGTTTAAATTTATTAGTTGAAAATAGTTAATAATAACTGAAATATTCCTGAAAAAATGCATGACTTTAAATTATCATGCTTTTATGATTAAACGAACGTACAAACAACTTTCACAATTAAGCTTCACAGTTTTCATCATTGGAGTAAGTTTTCCCGCCATCCCGCGCCTGCAGCGGCTGGCTTTAAAAANCTAATAGTAGCTTCGAAAGAGCCCTAATAGTAGCTTCGAAAGAGCCCTAATAGTAGCTTCGAAAGAGCCCTAATAGTAGCTTCGAAAGAGCCCTAATAGTAGCTTCGAAAGAGCCCTTATAGTAGCTTCAAATAAGCGCTGAAAGTAGCCTCGCCGGCTGGCTGAATGGCGTTTTACGCGCCTGTGCCAACTCATTTTAGGACAAGCCGGGATAGACACTTCGGTGCGTAGTTTTAACGCAGCGATTTGTTTCAGTGTAGGAACTGGAGCTGAATTACTGGCACAGGCTGAATCACCTGAGACTGTACTCACTGGAGAGGAGAGAGGCATATCATATTGTACACTTGGGCAATGAAAGCCAGCCTGACTCAAAACTTTGAGAGCGAGACCTCCAGAATAGGGACATATTAGAATGAAAGGAGGTGGAGACTGTCTGGATTCCCCCATTTAATAACCGAGCTGCGGCCAAGGTACAGACTTTTCTTGTGGGATCGCCATCCGTGACGGGACCGAGGCCCTTTAATGCCTTGCCTAAAGTGCTGAGAGCAAGGGAGTTCACTATTGCAACATTCAAGAGACGACTGGACAATTGGTTGAGAAAAATCCCGGATTGTCCAGTTATGGGAAACTACCCTCAGCAAGTGACTAGGAACAGCATCTTGTATCAGCTGGCCCATAGGAGGACAAATAGACGGAAGACGTATTCCACACTATTAGTCTATCCCCAAAGTATCCCACACTATTGGGAACCGAGGGCGGTGTGACCTGCCTAGCGACGACTCGGAGACGGAGGACGACGAAGGGAGCGCATCAGCGTTACCGGAAAATGGGAAATCCCAAACTCATAATAAGGTCATAAGGTCATAGGCCGCTACGTGTACTCAGGCAGCTACATGTAGTATAATGCGAGTTTCAAAAGTACGGCTTCAGTGCAGCCATACGTTGCCCAGCAGCAACTCCTGCGACTGGTCAACTGCACACTTCGGTACTATGGATACGGGTGGCCTTGAGTCAGCATGTAAGTATAAGGCAGGGCAAATTTGACCATCGCTCTGTCCTCATTTCACTTTATTCAACAGTATTACCATTTCTGATCACTAATTTAATATATGGATTATATAGCATGTAAATCCAGTGTTTTCGACGATGCATAATCATCAGTGCAATTTGAAGAACGCGTGAACTCTTAATTATTAACGAGTGGGGACCCAAAAAGAAAATTATTCTATTTATTTATTTTGCATTTTTATTTATCCAAAATCTTCATTTAAAATTTGCTGGGGCGAACTCAAAGTCACTTGGGATATTTCCGCATATTCGTTAATACTTCTAGGTCGATCTTCAGGGATTCGTTACCCAATTTTCACTTTTTCATCAGTGCGGTAAGTGGAAAGACGACCTGTTCGAGCTTGGCCGTCAATTGACATTTCCTCGTTTGTGAAGCAAGATACCCACTAAAAACTTGCGTTCTCCTCATTGTATAATCCGTGCAAGCTGTCTGCTGCATTTTTTTCGGTTTTTAACAGAAGAAGACAACATTTGATTGCAGCTCGTGACTCACGAAAATCAGATTTCATCAAAAAGCGACGACGAGCGCGCAGAGGGAGTGTCACAACAACATATGCACTACCAAAACCTTGCCCACCACACTGGCAGTGCGATTTTTCCGGTTTTTCTGGGGTCTCCTCTGCGGTTTCTCTTCTTCCGGCTATGAAGTTTTCATATTTTACGCTTTTTTCCCTTCTGGTTTCGAAACTTTTTATCTTCGGTTTACATTTTTCCTCCGGTTTTTAATTAATGTTTTTCTCTGGTTTTTCTTCTTCCGGTTGTTCAAACTTTTCCCACCACCCAGGCAGTGCGGTTTTTCTTTGGCCGTCCCTCGTATGCATAACACTCGCAGTTACCAAGATCAAGTATTTCATGTTGCAATTCACCATTTCCATTCCCATTTGCAATTTCACACTCTTCCTCCACTAAAAAATCATTGTTAGTGGGAGAATAATGAGGCATTGTAAAACTTGTGGAAAGAATTGGACCCAAAGTATAAATTGGATTTATAACTTGTTCATTAGTATCCAATGTAACGGGAAAGAGAATAACGAGATTTTGTGGGTTCGAACGGGAATCTAAATTGTATGAATCAAGAACGAGCAACGCTGGATTAATTGCCAGTTATTATATAATGTAACCAGCGCCCATTAACTCATGGTGAATGTGTTTGTACGTGAAAGTTCGGTATGCCCACAATAGTGTTGCTCACCCTCCGTAGCGGCGGTTATGGAGTCTTCCTCTTTTTTTAAATTATTAATTACCGGGCTAACCTTGAAACAGCCAAGTTAAGCTGACTTAACCCAGTCGCGCGTCTACGATTATGTCGCCGTGTGTTTTGTGTAATAACGTCGTGTTTGTCTGATGGAGAACATATGCTCTCAGCATGGGCAGTTGCACACAGAATTTTATTGCTGCCCTGTCAGCATGGGCAGTTGCCCTGCATTATATTGCCGCCCTGTCATGTTGCCCAATTTTGACACCTAGACTGGGATACCTCCAAACACTGTCATGGAAACGGGTTGGTCGATGATCATGATACCTTCTTTGAAATTGCCTCCTGAAATTTATAAGAATATAATAATTAGTTTTGAAATATCCCTGCGATATTTACCGCAAAGGAACATTTTAAATGAATAATTATTGTTAGAATTAGCGCGAAGGAAAGCACGATAATCTTTAACGAGGCCTTCACATGAGCCTGCATTCTGAAACAAGGCAGTCCTGCTTTAACCCGCTCTGATGCCTGGGTTTCTAAATACGCGTGTCCTTGTTTGTAATATTCAACTTGAACCACTTGTAATATTTTAATTATTCAACTTATACAGCGGTAGCAAGTATTGATAGGGCACTACAGTCATTTCCTTTCTCAAGATATTTGGCATCGGGTAGCAGCGTGTGAAGCAGAAATAGATTATTCGGCACCCTTTTGAGCTCAGTTCTGAATATGCAACGAAATTAATGTGAAATAATTATTTTTAAAGTATTTAATGTTGAAGAACTGTGGAAGATAGCAACTGCCGACCAACACTGGTTCTCCAACCCAGTTAAAATTTTGAGCCGAGACCGGCGCCGGGTTTAGCCGGGCAGGTCGCGCTTTAGCAGGATGGAGCCGTGAAACTATAACCGGCCATCTATCCCTAAAACTGCGCTGCGCCATGGCTGATATAGAGACAAAATTCTAGCAGCGCGGCAGAGACGGAACTCTGCGCTGTTTTAGCGCTGGTACTTGGCATTGCCCGGCAGGGAGCTGTACAGAGCAGATACGCAGGCCGTGCATGGGGGGGTTTAGAGAGAGGGATGAGGGTAGGGGTTGGAAAAAGTGATAGGAGAATGAACTTCATCCTCGATCTAGTTCATTCGCATAGCACGATATTTTGGGCCAATTTCCGGTGCCATTTGTAATATTTATTTCACGTCAGTATTTTATACTTCGAATTACGTAAGAATTTTATATGCTCTTCCAGTTTTAACACTCTAACAAAAACGTTGAAGGTCATTCACGCTTTGCTAAAGCGAGATATCAATCAGTTTATCATGAGAAAGTTTTCTAACATGAATATACAGAAAACGCGTTAATAACAGTAAATGTTAGGGCAAAGAAAATACCGAGGAAACTCACCATATTTTCAATGAAAATGTGTAAACCAGCACCATCATCGGAAGAGAGAAGGAACAAATTTTTTTAAATCGTTGTTGACAAACGGTGACGCGTAACTGCAGCGTACTCTGCCAGAGCCGCCCCAGAGCAGGCGTTGGGCAGGTTTGAGCAGGCGGTGCTCAGTGAGGGCTGCGTGTCGGCAGGACAGAGCACACCTAGGCAGGTACTCAGAAGCTAATTAGCGCTGATACGCGGCTGGCGATATCGTCTCTAAAGCGGATATTTCTGCTCTATCGCTGCTCTGTCGCGTCTCTACGTCGGCTCTGCAGCCGGCGACGGCCTGCTCTATTCCCTGCCCTAAATTTTAACTGGGAAGCAACCTGTAGTGGAAAAAACAATTCTGTAATTAATTTCATCTTAATTATTATAAATTTATTCTAAATAAATCCTTATTAGGCTAGGTTCGTAGAATAGGTTTTCAGATGTTGATTCCTTTCCGGGAACTCAAACTGGCAAGAAGTCCTATTTCTGACTCATTTCTCAAGCACTGTTAATTCATCATCCGAATGATGGTTATATTACGAATGATTATATTGAGTCCCCAGCTAATCCATTGTCCGACTGATGATTATATTATGAATGATTATATTGAGTCTCCAGCTAAGACATCGTCCGACTGATGATTATATTGCGAATGATTATATTGAATCCCCAGCTAATACATCGTCCGACTGATGATTATATTGCGAATGATTATATTGAATCCCCAGCTAATACATCGTCCGACTGATGATTATATTATGAATGATTATATTGAGTCCACCGTTTAAACATCATTTTTTTATCCGAAAGTAAAGTGAGGCATTTGGCCAGCAGATAACGTAGCGCGGATCCCGTGTAAACTGAGCACATCCAACAGCCTGTCCTCAGATCCTTGTGTTTCGTACTATAGAGCGTGCCAAAGTCTCGTAACATCCCACCAGACATCTGACACTGAATCAAATTTGAGTTCTACGTTGTATCGTAGAGAAATGTTATTTGAACGTTGTTTCAGCGTTATTGACCTGGCGGTATTGACCGTCGCGATGCAAGTTCATGCTCAACAACCAATAACTGGAGCTACCGTCGTTATGACAATCACGTCCAGCCCGCGCACTGCTCTAAAGCAATGAATATCTCGAGCGGGGATAAATTCTTAAATAAATCTCAGAGCGCGAGCGGTGATTTTCTCGATCTTCCATGAATTTTATGCCACAACGTAGTCTACTCGCTAATTTTACCCACATTTTCATCCCCTAATTGCAGTGCAATATTTCTCGACTCACCATATGTTTCTTGACCAATGCTATGAAACTGTAGACTTCGCGCTACTCTATCATCCCAGACTGTGAAGTATCTCTCCACATATTCTCGTCCGCCAGAATTACTTCAAAACTCAGTAATATTCGTTGATAATTTCCATTGATTTCTATAGCAGAACAAAACGAAATTCATTCGTCAGTGTGTCCGGGGTCCCTGCCAGAAGAGGACGTGTTTCTTGTTATTAAAATAAGTAGCTTTAATTTATATACTCATCCACAAAACCTAATGTTTCAGGTTATTTTTGTGATAGAAACGAAGCTTCAGCGCAGTCTGTTTTCATTTTTTTCAACTGAAAGTTAACAGGAAAAATTATTTTTTAACCTATAATTTACCCAATTCATTCAGCAAGCTGACAACAAATAATCTGTTTGATTTTCATGCTACATGAAACTTTTTTGGAGGACTTTCAATATATATTATGCAGCCGCTAGGCTGACGACATTTTATGAATGAAGTATATTAATTAGGCTGTTGGTTCATTTATTGTATTATATTGCTATTTTACATCAGTTAACTAATTCAATTTCAACATCAAATCATCCATGAGTTTACTTAAGACTTTAAATTAACAAAATAAATTGAAGGGCAGGAGATAAAGCTGTCGTTGGCAGAAGCTGTTGTGAGTAAAAAGAGAGGAGGTCTTGTGAGTAAATAGAGAGGAGGCTATTGTAAGTATATAGAAAGGAGGCTGTTTGAATAAATGGAGAGTATAGGCTAACGAACGTTCGCAAGCAAATCACACCATTGTCGAACAAATGTCGGAAGCTCTGGAGAAAATTATATCGAAATTATATCATTTGAGCTACTAATATTTTTGCTGTTACTCTCATTTTTCCTAGCAGCTTCGACCAATAAGACTGTTGAAGCGGAAAATGCTAATGGATAAAGGATAATTGCCTTTATAGCAACGCCGTGCAAAAATATTTCCTATCAATTTATCAAACTAGCAAACGGTCATGAATTAAAAGTATTAGATTGAAACGCATACACACAAAATTATTTGTAAAATTCCCTTTGTTTTAAATGTGATCGGTGTTTAGACTTCTGATGTCTCCTTAACTCTTTTCAGATACTCCAATGTTGGGAAAGTTTTCGTTGACAATGGAAATTGTGAGCATAATGACCATTGAACTGCTAGTGTTAATCTTGCTTGTCGTGTTGGAGGAAACTCTGGGGAGTTCTGGTAAGTACATCTCGGTCCCTGTGGCGGTGGAAGAACTTCTCGCAATTGGCGTGGCATCGAAGAACTACTCTGGCATAAGTGCCATCCGCTGTGCCAGCCGGGCTGTACAGAGTGGCATCCCCTACCCAACTCTGTGCGTGCACAGCACCAGCGGGCAGTGCCTGCTGCTGAACTCCACGTACCCGGCCTTGTTCAACCGAACTTATCCGAGTTCCTGGGACTACAAATGCTATTTTCGAAATACTTTTCCTAGTATTGGAGGTCTGGGTGAGTTACGTAAACATAGTTTTTTTGAAAATTTCTTCCTTTCTGTTACCTCTTACAGGTGAGTTTACTTTATTGCTTTGCTGTGTCCATCTGAAATGCTGGATCTCAATGGTACTACACAAAAAATTATAAAAATTTTCAAACAATCTGATCCAGCTATTAATGCTGAAACTTTGATGCACAAAAAGTAGCAAGATATTATTTCAGACAAAAAGTAGCAGGCGCAGCGCCCCGCCTGTCAAGTTTGGCGCTCCTGGCTCTGATTTAGAGAAGTCCCGAGCTCAATTCGAACGTAAATTAGCGGCTCTATGTCAGAGTTTTGTACCGTTTTTCCGAGCGCAATAAGTCCCTGAATGGAATCAGGTAAATTGGAATCAGGTGGCGAGGCGGACCATGGGCGCGTATTAGTAATATGATACCTTCCAACCCAAGTGAAAATTAAGGATGACGCATCGATGATTATAGGTGGCGATGGTACATTACAGGAGGGGTAACGGTGGGTGGCCTGATCTGCCAAAAATCGACAATAAAACACCACTAAATCGAGAGCATGGCGAGTATAGGCGGTAGTCATTGATGAATCATCGATGATTTATAGGATCTGAATCATCGATGGCGCTTTGCAGGCAAATCTTTTGTAAGCCACCGCTAACCATTTGCCCAAATGCACAGTGCGCGAAGGAATTTGCCACTGTGATTTTTCCCAGGCAGAAAGGATTTATTGGGTTGCGGTTCATTCGAGATCCATGATTTCGATCTGCGTGCTTGGCTTGTAAGATTTTGATTCACGTAAATTTAACGTGAATTCGGTAGGTACGAGTAAAACTGACGGACAGTTTTAGGGCGTTCATAAATTTTTCATGCTAAAGTGAAGCAACTGGGCATGTATTGGACTGCTTCTGATATAAAATTTCCGAGTAGCAGTGGAAATTTTGTTACGAAAAAGAAAGTTTTCCAAGAGATGATGGCGAATCCAATTTTTCATATCCACCTATTATATTGCGTAAATTTATTGTGAATTTTGTGTAGGCTCCAACTATGCTGTTATTAAAATATTGTGATCAATTGAGGCTAATTGATTGTATCATTAAATATAAATTATATGGTTCGATTATGTGTGTTTCATAATATTTATATTATTCCCAAGTTGACGCACTTACCTAAAGCCATGTTGACGTAGTCGACAGCGGCCCGGCATCTTTAAAGCGCAGCGAGCAGCTACACGTGTACACGTTCACACCTGTTGGGTTGGAGCACGTCGGCGTTGAGTTTCTTTCTCATTAATCATTAACACGTCCTGCTTGGAATACGTGTTTTCCAGGTAATTTACTTGCCAAAATAGTATCCTCTTTACGCAGAGGGATACGAGGAAAAATTCGGTTTAATATCGCTGACTTCGATAGTGAAATTTAATTGTTTTGGGGACATTTTTTTAACCGTCAGATAATTATTTTGAGTTTACATCTACATTTTTAATTAATTGGAGTCTATGTCTTTCCTACAAAAAATATTAAACGTTAGGCTAGAGGAAAATAGTGACACGAAGTGATGAAGGCATTTGACGCCTAACATTTCAAAATCATCGAGAGAGGATTCGTTAAAACATGCAATATACTTGGTGAAAATATTTCGAATCGAACCGCTATTAAAATTGTGTAATATTCACATTATGCAACTTCGATAGTCAATACTCATCAAGCATTTTCCTGTAGCCTTTGCTCTGATCTTAACCATCGTTCGTTATGGATAAACGAAGTATCTTCAGCGGCTGTTTTCTCGAATTGAGAAGCATGTTCATATAAAATGGCCAATGGAACCATATAATCATCACGGTGGGAGCATTAAGGGGGGTATGCAGAACCGCCCGAACTCCGAAGCAAGGGTGCTGGCGGTCGCTGCCGTGACTACTATCTTACGTCTGGCCGGTATGGTGTCACAGGAATGTCATGCGAGCGCAGGCCTGCGTCGCGCTGCTCTACACTCTGTGCAGTGCCCTCTCACAACAGTGCACATGTAGTGCTACCCTCACAACAGTGCACATGTCATCAATGAACTTTGACTTCTGCCAGCACATTCTTTGCTATTTACAGCGCGATCAGAAAAAATAAACATGAAACATTATGATGTGATAATTTCCTTTTTCCCATGTGATTTTTTTTTCATTTTTCCGGTTCAAGGACGTGAGGATTGTAAAATTCATAATTGAATTTTCAATTCATCAAAAATTAATTTCGGCTCTGATACCCATTCTTTCAATTAAATAACATATTTTATTTACCTTATGATAAATAAATTGAAAAAATTATATTAATAGAACACAACTCGGTTGTGCTCAATCCCCATTGGACTTGGGCAGACGCGTCACGGAGCAAAGGGTGCTCGGCCGCTGAGCTGATCCCTCACACCCCTCCCCTCTCCCCCCCACCTCTGATGTGCGGGTACCCCCTTCGGAAATGAGAGCCGCTGCTTCAGGCCAAATAGACTGTTTTCGAACTGTTATATTTTCATCCCCAGTATATAAATATATATATGCATCATATTCGATGCCGAAATTATGTCGATGATATTTAATTCACATAGTATAAATTTTTTCACGAAAGACAAATTATCGCTAGATCGTATATAAGTACCTTCTATTATCAGTCTGCTTATATCACAAGTTCACAAGGAATTTAAAAGCAAAGAAAACGCCAAGCAAATTCATCATATCGATTTTGAAAACGTTTCGGAGATATATCAAACAAAGTACTAAGACTGTCATTCAGACCAATAGTTTCCTCGTAAGGACAGCGGTGTTAGCATGAAGTGCCTCGATGTTTGTACTCTCGCAGCCCACAAAGAGGGTCTGGGTGCAGGGGAGGACATCCCTTCCCACCCAACTCATGTCTGATATCCCTCCTCTCTCCCTCTCGTCTAAGATGTGCCGGTGTCTTTCACTATAATATGAGCTTAGATTTCAAACCACATAGGCTGTTTTCGCACAGTTACATGCTCATCTTCATCATATAAATGCATCACATTCAATACCTAAATCAATTCGATGATATTTAATTCAGAGAGTACACATTTCAGAGCGAAAGACATATTGTCACTAGACTATTAATTTTTTTTCTGTTATAGGCACGTCAAGGGAAGGTTAAAGAAAGGCGACGAAATTTTAACTTCTACTGTTAATCAAGATCTATCAAACTACAGAGACAGTAATTCAGACTATACAGAGACCAAAAGGTTACTTATAATGACAGTGATACTGGCTGTCACTTGCACAGCAACAGCGAAGTATCAGTCTTCATGGGGATTGAGACAGAACGGGAAGCTGTGAAACCGCAGAAGGGGTTTTTACAGGGTAGGGGAGGGGGGATTGTAAGGGAAAAGATTGTGAAGTGATTTCTTCTCAAATGGTCGAGGCTCGATCGACTGAATACACAATGACCCGTATAACGAATATTCAATATCTATTCAATATTCAACATCATCGTTGATAATGCAAGGTAACATGTTGTTTAAGTAAAAATTTTTAAGCTGCACTTCCATTCGCTTGAGCCAAAACATCGGTTCAAAATCAACAACAATTATGTGTGTATCTTCTGGTATCCAGGTCACGAAATAACATTTACTTCGTCCGGTAACTTTCATCTGACCTTGAAATGGAAGAAGTAGGAATGCCTTCTCTTCAGTATTATTTGATCGTCAACGACTTTGCGACCTTCCGATGCCTATAGCTAGAGCACCTGTCACTGCTGAATAATTTGAAGAATGCACTCCTTCCTCAGGACTTTCTTCTTCAGTACGGACACACATTTTTAATTTGCACATGCTACATTTGAATTCAAAAGTAGCGTAAAGCCCTCGTCGGACCTCTCTTACGAAAATGAAATTGTAAAATGAACACTTGTTTGTATTATGCAACGCCATTTTACACACATCACTAAAAAGATTTTTGACATCCTACCACTTAATGGTTTTAATGCATTTTGAAACACTTGTAGAATTTCACTGTTTGTATTAGACACAACACTGCTTCCATCTGATCCGGCATTCAGCATGCTCAACTCTTCACTGTTATTATGTGGCTTAGCATCCTGCACGCTCGATTCCTCCTAAATTTCGATCACTAAATCACTCAGATCGTCTTCATCGCTAGTAAGATCCACAGTTGGAGTGAAATTGTTGGCGACATTTTCACCCGAAGCCGATGCGTTTAGATCCTTTAGGAGATTTTGTTGTTTCCCGCGTAGCAAAGAACAACATTGATACAATATTGAACCAAGACTTGAAAATCGGTATTACATCATCGCAAGCATTAATATTTACTATCAACATGATAATGGAAGGCAACTTGAAGAGATAAATAAATTTTAAACTCCCATTTTATGTATTACTCACTTATGTTGTTATCTTGATATTTTCATAATAAGCAATAAAATGTGATAAATCTTACCTCCATCTTTTTAACTGTAATCCTCTAATGATTCGTGATGCTGAAAGACACAGTCTTGGGCTTTTCGTTTGCTTACGAGAGAATCGCATGTTGTCACAAGGGTTCTCGCCAACGAGCTAACAATGGAGTGTTGTAATTTAAACGAGCTAGCGCTTTAACACAGGGCCGTATGAGGGAACACGGGAGGGTAAGCAGTGCAGCCCGTCTACCTCCATGCGAGGTGGGGTAGAGGATGTCTTCCTCTCTACCCTCTATGGGGTAGACAAGGGTTGCCACTTCAGGCCAGAGATTTATGAGCGTACGACACGTTCAACGTGCTCAGAGCTAGCATCCAATGAAAATGTGAAAACTCCTGTTTAGCAGTGATGAAAACATTTTTTGGCAGTGAATACTTACAAAATGGATGATGATTCTGACATGTATTTAGTAACATCAGATAAGTAACATCGATGTATAAGTAACATCGATGTACAAAATTATCTTCTATCATAACTGGTGTTATACAAAGCTTACATATTTTTTGTTCCTTTACACTGATTGTAAATAAATACCTAGATAAGTATGGAAAATTTCAGATCGTCATCTCATTTACGAGTGGAGTAAAGTTCCGCCTAATTAGTGAAGAACTCCTTAGGAACCTGTCCGGGACCTGGCGGTTCTCCATACTAGCCTTAAGATTGCGATTGAGAACCGCGAGCCCTCAGGCAGGCTTGGCTGGATCCCTATGAGAATCTATAACTACGTATAGTCATTACTCCACTCGTAAACGAAATATCAATTTAAATTTTTTCATGCTCATTCAGCTATTTATTTACAATTTTCCTACAGTTAGAAAATATATGTAAATTTTGCATAATATCAGTTATGATAGAGTAACATGTTGCACATCGATGTTCATTATACATGCGAGTGATGCGACTCACCTAAATTTTTTAAACATAAGGAAGTAGCAATATTTATTCTCTATTGATCGGTATCAAAGTCATATTTGAACTACCCTCTATTTTGTAGAAATTTGCTAACAAAATACTTTTTCATCACTCCTGAATCGTATATTTCCCATTTTCTTTGGGACCTGGCCCCGAGCATGTTAAAAGTGTCGTACCGTTCTAGCGATACCTCCATTAACGCTCATAAATCAGCACGCGTGAAGTGGCATAGTCCTCGCTTACTCTCTTCCTAGGGGGTAGAGGGACAGCCTCCTTACCCTCCTTACCCCCTTACCCTCCTGACTGGTTGGTGTTAAAGGGCGAGCACGTTTAAATTACAGCCTTCCATTGTTAGTTCATATGCTATAACGCTGGCGACAACAT
Source organism: Hyalella azteca (assembly GCF_000764305.2). Lineage (NCBI taxonomy): Eukaryota > Metazoa > Arthropoda > Malacostraca > Amphipoda > Hyalellidae > Hyalella > Hyalella azteca. Next base: position 32,296 of record NW_025931305.1, read on the forward strand.
GCGTTTCTCTCACAAGAAATCGAAAAAATTGCACCTTTCATCACCACGAATCAATAAATGTCTCTGGTTGAAAAGATGAAGGTAAGACTTATTACAGTCGTTACTTATTATGGATATAGCAAGATTTGAATATCATCAGTCAGAGGTCTCTAAAATAGAAAGTGAAATTTTCTTTCTTTGCTATAGTAACCTCTAATAATGTCAATGGTGAATGCCAATGATTGCGATGAAGTACAACCCATGTTTATATATAGCTTTAATGCTATATCGATGATGTTGGCTCCACAGAAAACAAAAAAGTCTCCTGAAGGTTCTACAAGCATCGGCCCCAGACGAAAATGACGTCAACAATACAACTCCAATAGTGAATTACATTGCAATTACATTACAAGCGATGAAGACGATTTGAGTGATTCAGTAATAGAAAAGTCATAGAAATCGAACATGCTCAACGCTGAGCCATCTAATAGCATTGAAGAGTCCAGCGTGCAAAATGCTGAGCCACCTAATAGCAGTGTGGAATCGAGCGTGCAGAACGCTGAACCACCTAATAGCAGTGAAGAGTCGAGCTCGCAGAATGCTGAGCCTCCTAATAGCAGTGAGGAGTCGAGCGTGCAGAACGCTGAGCCACCCAATAGCAGTGAAGAGTCGAGCGTAAAGAATTCTGAACCACCCAATAGCAGTGACGTGCCTAATTATAAGTGATATTCTACGAGGGTTCCAAAAATGCGTTACGACATTAAGTGGTAGAAGGCTCTTCGATGTCAAAAATATTTTTACTGATGTATGATAAATGGCGTTGCATAATACGAACCTGTATTCATTCTACAATTTCATTTTTGTAAGAGAGATTTGAATGTAGAATGTGCAAATTAAGGGTAGCGTCTGGGCTATAAAATTTCTCGGATATTGCTAGGCGGATCGATCTGAAATTTGGTACACGTATGTAAAACGTAATTCTGTTTTTTTGTTCGTGTGTATTTTTCGAAAAATTGAAAGAAAACGTGAAATTCTTAGAAAACGGCCGAAAAGGGGATACTGTAGAAAGTTAATCAGTCCTATGATTTTCAAGCTACAACATCGAGACACAAATCATTCGATGCGTATAGACCATATCTGAAAACGAAACTTCGTTTTTTTTTAATTTCTCATTTTTGTGGTTGTGGGAGCATTTTTTCCGAAATTTTTCGATTTTACCTCCGCCCTCCCCCCTTTTTGTAAAGTAAAATCCTAACCATAACTAACTTGAAAGAAGCCTTAGTAACGTTTGTAGATCTTTTATCTGCGAATCGAACGGTATATGTCTCATTGATGTAGCTTCAAAACTCTTGGATGAGATAGGTTTCCAGTGACACTAAGTGTTTATGTTCAGTAGAGCCCGACAAAGTCCCGGGCACCTCGAAATCGGCATTCAAGACTGCAAGGAATGCGACTAGGTGATACTGGAGCTCAATTTCTGTCAAAAGTGGTGAGAGCGACGGTGCGGTAACCACCCCTTACGACTGCCGCAAGGTTACTGGAGCTGAGTATCTGTAGACTAGCTATATATAGTGCAACACGGGAATTATTCCCTATGTTAAATGTGAAATAACTCCCCCAGCCAAATGTGAAATAATAACTCCCCAAAATAACTCCCTTGCGGAATCTGTAGTGAACGCATAAATCAACGTACAGAGATGGTTTTGGTACCGTCGGATAGGTCAGAGTGTCAGCTTTAAGATGAGACTAAAAACCGGAAAAGCCGAAATTGTCGATTTTGGACCCAGACGCTCCCCTTAAAAATGTGTTTCAGAACTGAAGAAGAAAGTACTGAGAGTGGAATGTATTCATCAAATTATTCTGCAGTTTCAGGAGCCCTAGCTGTCGGCATCGGTAGATCGCAGGCTTCAGAATTTTTGGGATAACTCAGCGTTCCTTTCGTCACTCAAAACACACATCATAAATACGAGCAACGTGTCATTGACAAGTGGATCGAAACATCTTTCGAAAGCATGCAAGTCGCAGCTCAAGAAGAAAAATTTTGCCATTCGAGAAAATAGAGATGATGCAGATGGTATCCCCAAGATTTGCAGCAATAGTCGGCTATCGCTCAGGTAAAATTCTATTCATGAGCATGGGCAATCAATTTGGCGCAGTCTGCGCGTATGCTCACTGTGAATGACAGAGAGCGCATTTTCTCGTCCGTCCGTGAAGTCACGGACGGACGTCACGGACGGACGGACATGACGAGCACAATAGCGCCTTTTTTCCATAAATGAGAAAATGCGCTAAGAATCTTCCAGAGACTATGCCTGCAGTCTTTATTCGCATGACAGCCCGTCATCAATGGAAGCAGACATCCTCGCGGAAGGATTTTCTACGAGTCTAGAAACACATGGCTTGGAGTACAGTTACTTTGTTGGAGACGGGGATAGTAACGTGTACCCGAAACTGCTCGAAGTCATGCCTTACGCTCCTGAAGAGGTTAAAAAAATTGAATGCCGAAATCACATCTTTAAGATTTGCAAGAAACATTTGAGAGAAGATGTCTTCAAAGCTAAAGGAGCAGCGAGACTTGGTTTTGTGGAACTGAGGAAACTGGTAGAGCTTCGCGCTCAACGCTTGATAAATGCCATACCTGGCGCTATAAGACACCATAAAGAATTGAGTCTTTCAGAAAAGGAAAAAATCGAGGGGTTGCAAAAAGACATTTTGAACAGCGCCAGGCCTGTCTTTGGTGATCATCCGATGTGTTCAACAACCGGAAACCTTTTTGTTCAACAACAAAAAGTCTCAAATTTCTATTTTATATATGTGTACCAAGTTTCAAAATGATCCGTTCGTATATTTTTTGACGCACATGCTCCCTCTAAGGCGCATATGATGAAAACCTGTTAATGGGTGACTAGATTGTCAATTCACGCTGAATGGGACCGTGCTGCAGAATAACAGTGATCATTAATTAATTAGTTTTAGTAGTTGTTGTCCGTGCATTGCTAATTACGATTTCTAAAACCATCCTTCCATCTAGCCCCACCTTGCCCGCCCCCCTTTGACTGGGTTCCAGACGTCGGTTGTGTGGTTATCGTTGAGAACAGAGTGACGTCCTACGTCGCCCAGGCATCGTGCCCTGGAGGCTCCCAGCTCGTCTCTCTCTACAGCGACAACTTCTTCCAGCTCGCTGCCTACGTAAACCAAAACGCATTCCAGCCATGTAAATGCTTTTTTTAATGATAAAAGTATGAATAACCAGGATGTATGAATGCAGCTCCACCCTGAATGAAATGAAAATTTTGTACTAATTTTGTATGTGCTCTATTTCAATAAAGCTCTGGAGAAATAGCCGATAGTTCGCATTCAAATCAAAATATTCATCTGATTGTGACTTCAATTTTGAAGCTCCTTTTGACCATTTTAAAATCCCTACTCTTTCATGACAGCGGGTTACTCTTATGGTTACTACATCGTTGGGCTTCACCGCAACAACCTCGTGTGGACTTGGAGCACCGGCCAAGTCATGTCCGGCTCGCCAGGTTCTGGACTTTGGGGACCGAGCGAGCCCAACGATAATACAGACTGTGCATTACTCATATTCAGTAACGGTGCCACCTACCTTGGGGACTTGCCATGCACAAATCTTGCGTGGTATGTGTGTGCACTGCAATGATGTCCGGACGATGTGAGCACTACAGTGATGTCCGGATGATGTGTGCACTGCAGTGATGTCCGGATGATGTGTGCACTGCAGTGATGTCCGGATGATGTGTGCACTGCAGTGATGTCCGGATGATGTGTGCACTGCAATGAAATCCCGATGATGTGTGCAATGAAGTGATGTCCGGATGATGTGGGCACTGCAGTGATGTCCGGATGATGTGGGCACTGCAGCGATGAATTTATGACCTTTTGATGAGTGTTTGACTTCCTAGTCCCAGGTCACGCTGATGCGCCGCCTTCGTCGTCCTCCGTCTACGAGTTGTCGCTAGGCAGGTCACCCCGACCTCGGGTCCTGGTTACAACGTTAAACGTGTTTCTTCTATTTGCTCTTTCGTTTGGGCCAGCTGATGCCAGATGCTGCTGCTTGTCACTTGCTGAGGGTAGTTTCCCATAACTGGACAATCCGGGATCTGTTTCAACCAATTGTGTTGTCGTCTCTTGAATGTTACAAGTGTGAACTACCCTCCTCTCAGCACTTCTGGCAAGGCATAAAAGAGCCTCGGTCCTGCCACGGACTGTGATCCCTTACGAAGAGTCTGTACTGTGGCTGCAGCTCGGTTGTTAAATGGGAAATGCTGCACAGTCTCCCCCTCTTTCGTTGTAATATTATTCAATATTCTAGGGGTCTTTCTCTCAAAGTTGGGAACCAGTCCGGTTATCATCTTCCAAGTGCACAGTACGATATACTTCTCTCTTCTTCTCTCCATAGAGTCCCAAGTGTTTCAGCCCGTCCCAGTAATTCAGCTCCAGTTTCCTCATACCGCTGATCCTGGACGTGAAGGTCCGCTGGACTGACTCCATTTTCCGTACTTCGCCCGCCTTGAGCGGCGCCCAAAGCTGGCAGCAATACTCACGCTTAGAGAGCACGAGGGCTCTGAAGAGTGTGATCATTGGTGCTGCTTCTCTCGTTCGAAATGTCCATATTACCCATCCGTTGTCTTTTTCTTGCGACTATTTCCTCGATGTGTGCATCGAACGTGGTTTCGGTACTCATCAACATTCCGAGATCTTTAACTAATTGCTTCACCTCAATTTCTGTGCCATCTGATGCCAAGAAGCAATATATCATCCCGGTCTGTGTGCGGACTCTGTATCTCATAACTTCGAACTTGGTGCCGTTGAACTGCATATTGTTCACTAGGGCCCTTGAGTAGATTGTCGACAAGTCATCTTGTAACCTCTCGTAGTCTAGGTCCTCTGTAACCTTCATCAGCACTCTTGTCTCGTCTGCAAATGACGATTTCACCCTCACTCCCTGTAGAACTCCGATTTTCACCCTCACTTTTCTCGATTTCGAGTTTCCAATTGCGACAGCTTGTACTCTATCTGTAAGAAAGTTGTGGATCCACCTTAATTAAGGAGACCAGTTTGGTGAAAAATCTTAAATTTTGACTTTTTTAGTTATTGTTATGAATTTAATGTTTCAAATCTGGTGCATCTGATGGTGTTATCGGCATAGCTTTGCGAGCGTTAGTTCGTTCACAAGGTTGATTTGATGATAGCAATCTCTTTTCTACACCTTTTCAGTTTGTCGGGTTTCTAGAGAAATTTGTATTTTCATTTTTTTCCGCTTTGAAAGTGGTATCACTCCTACAGTATTCAAGCTACAGCATCGGAAGATATATCATTCGGTTTTTAAAGACTTAGCGACTTTAGAAGCCCTTTTTTGGATTTGAGCATGGTTTGACTTTATATATGGGAGGGCGCGGCGGGGGGAGGAAAAATATGAAAAAATGGAAAAACGCGCTTAGGAAAATCGAAGATCAAAGCTCTACATCGGTAGATAATTATGTTATAAATCGAATGAAATGTGTCTCGATATAGTCGCACGTAAATTACACAAGTTATAACATTTTTAAAGTACTAATTTTTTGTCGTTTTCTATTAATTTCGCGTTTTCTTTCATTTATCCAAAAAATTTATTCGAGAAAAATGTTTTTATTTTCATGTTTTACGTGTGTGCGCGATATTTCAGAAAGATTGGTAGATAAATGTAGAAGTTTTTGAGACCATGCCGGTCCCCTTAACAGGCTTCATCCTACCCAACAGCCTCAGTTTCTGAAGAGCACCCCATGGTCTACTTTGTCGAAACCGTTAGCAAAGTCCAGGAATACAACGTCCACGCCAGCTCCCTCCTCTAGCAGGGCCACAAGGCGGTGATGGTGCCACAGTAACAGTAGAACGATTACGCCGGAACAAACAAACAATAACAAACAAGAACGGTTACGCCGGAAACCATGCTGTCCATTATTATACAGGTCAGCCTCTTCCATATACTGGAAAAGCTTCGTGGCCACTACCTTCTCAAAAACATTAAATCACATGTGAGGTCATGTTCACAGGTCCATAATTTTGGAGTCTGTCCCTCGGACCTCCATTGTAGATTGGCGTTTTCAGTACCACTTTCAGGCCCTCAGCAATAATTCCCTTCGTCATCGAGGCTTACAGAGCATTGTGAGACGAGCCTTCTGTGCTCCAACACACTTCTTCAACAGCACTGTCATCGGGTCCTAGTGCAGAAAACGTCGCCGTTGTTTGATTCTTGTTTCCATATCTTCTGTTCCAAACTCAATGTTCTACAACCCCCTTCCACCTGGCAGCTCCTGGAGAACTTCAACTTCATTCTCTTGTCTTGAGTAGCGGGGTTCGCTGAACACTGATTCAAACTGCGATGCCAGTAACTCACAAGCCCCCGTCAACTCCGACAATGACTTCGTTATCCTTCAGCGGGCCCGCTGGCGTCTTCATTTTAGCCTTGGACTGGGCGTCTTTGAAGAAATATTAGTGTTTATCTCTGATGACCTCAACTACTCGTTCCTCGGCAGCTTGTTCTTCTAGCCTATGTTCCGGCAGCTTCTAGTCCTGCAATGCGAGTCCGGATGAAGTGAGCACTGCAGTGATGTCCGTACGATGTGTGCACTGCAGTGATGACCGGATGAAGTGAGCACTGCAGTGATGTCCGTACGATGTGTGCACTGCAGTGATGTCCTGATGATGTGTGCACTGCAGTGATGTCCTGATGATGTGTGCACTGCAGTGATGACCGGATGATGTGTGCACTGCAGTGACGTCCTGATGATGTGTGCACTGCAGTGACGTCCGGATGATGTGGGCACTGTAGTGATGTCCGGATGATGAGTGCACTGCAGTGATGTCCAGATGATGTGTGCACTGTAGTGATGTCCGGATGATGTGTGCACTGTAGTGATGTCCGGATGATGTGTGCACTGCAGTGATGTCCGGATGATGTGGGCACTGTAGTGATGTCTGGATGATTTGGGCACTGTAGTGATGTCCGGATGATGTGTGCACTGCAGTGATGTCCGGATGATGAGTGCACTGCAGTGATGTCCTGATGATGAGTGCACTGTAGTGATGTCCAGATGATGTGTGCACAGCAGGCTCAGTTGTCACTGCCTAGTTGTTTTAATATTCGGGTATTAAATAACAACAAATTGAGATGATGGCTGATCAGGGGACGCGGTTCTAGCTGGAATAAAATGGCTACACTTGAATGCATTACACTATCTTTCAATTATGTTGTCCAAAAGACGTAACAGTGCCTTGAATTGCACCTAAAACGACGAACTGGTGATTTATTAATATTTTAGTCCATTCATCACTCATGTACACTAGTTTTGTACACCATGCGATCTATAAACAACCCTGTAATGTAGGTCCGACTTGACTCCTAGGCTGGTCCTTCGGCAGGGCAACCCTTGTCGCATTGACACTAAAGTGTGATTTCTCAGGCCCTGCCATGGCTGTTACAGTCTTTCTCAATACCAGCAATGGCGTGACGAAAGTTGACGAAAATTTTAATTTGATAAACTTACGGCATTCATCCGCATCTGATTGACGTTGGTCAGCTTGCTTTTTCTGTCGGTATAAATTTTTCAAACCTTGCGGTTTTTGGGCCTATTTATACGATTTCGTGCACTTTAAAGCAATTTAATTTAAAAATCGATTGTTTCAGTGGATGACGCTTTTCCTAGAATGATTTTAAGTCGACTTAGGAGCCACTACTGTCGTACACTCAAACAAATCGCTGCGTACCAACGACGCGCCAAAGTGTCTATACCGGCTTTTCCCAGAATGAGTTGGCACAGGCGCGTAAAACGCCACTCAGCCAGCCGGAGCGCGTAATTCAGGTTGCTATTAGCGCGAAAATATGAGCGCTTCAATGAGAAAGCCTAACTACACCGACGACGGATAATAAGGTAGCTTGTTATAGACAATTTTATTGAGAAATATCATAACAACATTTTTCACAGACACACGAATATCTCCAATGGAATGCTGGTTTGATAGTTCGTGTAAGAAATAAAATGATAAAATTTTGAGCTTTCGCATTAAACTTCATATCCAGTTTAAAGTATTCAACAAACAATTGTGCGCAAGAAAAAGATAGACAACGAAAGATAGAAAAAGATTCAACAAAAGATTGCGTTTAAAGCAAGATATAGCAAATTAAGGCTTTAAACGCACCTTTTGTGATATTGTGGGGAAATAATTCCGAAGAAAATGCGTGGCATCGATTGGTGTATAAAATTAAATATTTATTGAAATTATTACAATGCTAATCACAACACAGCTCTCTGAAAATGTCGCATCATGTTGACATGTGCCCGGATTTGATTAAATATGTTTTATCGTGACAGTTACATTATATGAGCACCTTATTACAATTAACTGGATTATTTAAATATATATTCATTAGCCTAAATATTTTGATTCTCCAACATTCCGATTTGATGCGATATTTATCAGCACAACGTCAATGCAAGTTCTCGCCAAAAATTCTCACTCACTTCGGACCGCAAATTGTCGCATATGCAGCTGAATGAAAAATTAAATTCCAATGCTGAATTTTTTCATGAGTAATAAGACTTTCAGTTTCATCAGTCATTAGGGCGGCTTTCAGGCTGGCCAGTGCCACAATGGATGTCACATCCACAAGCTAAATTTTCCAGCAAGTTTCTTAATGTCAGGCAGAATGACAGCTGTTTCACAAACACAGTATTTACATTAACATGTCAGACAGCATCCGTCAACCGCTTTACGTTCTTCAAACACAGGGCAAACTATGGGCATACACGTTATATACAGGGTGTCCCAAAAAAAACGATACCCAACTTTGAATGGCTGTAACTCGAAAAGTAATAGAGTTAAAAAAATTGAAAGGTCAGAATTTGTTTCCTATGTTTTTCTCCATCTCTCCACCAAAAATCAGACAGATCGATGTAGCCATAAGCGTTTGATAGAACTTTCAGTGACATGTGCTAAAATCGTGCTTGCGCAAAGTATTAGTAAGATCATTTTGCATAATCATTACGTTGTCTTGACATGTTTTCTTTTCATTGTTTCATTTTATAGCGCATTTTCTCATTTATGAAAAAATGCACTATTGTGCTCGCCATGTTCGTCTGTCTGTCCGTCCTTCTGCCCGTCTGTCTGTCCGTCTGTCTGTCCGTCCGTGACTTCATGTTTTCGTCGACGAGAAAAAGCGCTCTCTGTCACTCACTGCAGTGAGTACTGAGTTACATTTTTTGTATCTTTGGTGAGACAAAAACATGGCAATCTTTGGTGAGAGACAATCTTTGGTTTTGAAATTCTCTCTCACCAAAGATTGCCATGATTGTCTCTCACCAAATATTGCCATGATTGTGTCTCACCAAAGATTGCCATGATTGTGTAGTGTCTCACCAAAGATTGTCATGATTGCCTCTCAGCAAAGATTGCCATGTTTTTGTCTCACCAAAGATACAAAAAATGGAACACAGTACTCACTGCAGTGAGTGACAGAGAGCGCATTTTCTCGCCGACGAAAACATGAAGTCACGGACGGACAGACAGACGGACAGACGGACATGGCGAGCACAATAGTGCATTTTTTTCATAAATGAGAAAATGCGCTAAAAATCAAACAGCAAAAAGCAAACATGTCAAGACAACGTAATGATTATGCAAATGATCTTACTAAAAATTTGCCCAAGCACGATTTTAGCACATGTCACTGAAAGTTCTATCAAACGCTCATGGCTAAATCGATCTGTCTGATTTTTGGTGGAGAGATGCAGAAAAACATAGGAAACAAATCCTGACCTTCCAAAATTTTTTACCTCTATTATTTTTCGAGTTACAGCCATTCAAAGTTGGGTATCGTTTATTTTGGGACACCCTGTAGTTCATAGGCGTTTACAGTTGTTAAGATGACATGACAGGTTGCATGAGTATTATATGTCTGAGCTACACATTTTCAAATCCGATTTATCGATATTTCAACAAAATTTATTGTTGAATCAATTTGAATTTATCATATGACGATGAAATTTACAAGTTCTGGGAGACACGAGCGCTCGCTAAACATAGTTCTGGAAGCACCGGACGTCGGAGCGTCACACGTGCGTGCGCTCCACACCACAGGCTCCGCGTTCAGTTATCTTTCCCGACGCAAATATCGGTCTTTGCAATACAGTCAGATTCCGAAAACATTACTAGATTGTGTTTAAGTCTTCACCAGTGAAACATAAATGATGTAATTAGGGTTTAGAACTCAATAATCTTATATAAAGTAATTACTTCAGCTCTGTACCGCTAAATACAAACAATTACCCAGATCCTTAATAGAACTGTAATTATTATTACCTTTTTCTCTTCGTAAAAATCGCACGCAATTTTTTTCAGAAAGGCGGAGTATAAAGGGAGTAGTTGTAGACTGGGCCTATACTTTCAAAAAAAGTTAAGAGATCGTAAATTCATCAGCCAATCATTTACAGCCTTTCAAGCAAAATCCACCAATCATAGACAAGAAAGTAGAGCGTAAGTACTTACGTTCATTTAGCGAATTTTGAGAGTATGGCCCCCGGCCATTTACTGGCGCGTTCGCCTCATTCAGCTGTGCGCACTCACGCAGCAGTCACGCAGACCAGTGTGACGTGTTAACATCCAATGGTGACGGTAGTCATTTCAGGTTGAGTTAATAGTTAAAAAGACTTCAGATTTATTAGGGAAAACATCAGCAGCTTCAAATCGCAAACGTGTCATGAACTGAAGTACTACAGAGTTATGAGGGACTTCGCCCTGTCATACTGAGATAAACAAATGACAATAAATATAAGTAGAAATGAACAGAACAAGATAATACCATAATCTATAATATAATAATCCATATAGAGACTAATTAAAGAACACTATTCCATATGCATAATAGCTTACTGCAGCCAATAATAGCTCAGTCAGCCTCGCAAGGTCGCCAGAGACCAAGTGCTCTATAGCTTGACTGAATAGGCCGTGCGACAAATACTATTCCGCTCAGCAGTTCTGATAACAAAATACAGCAGTTCTGATAACAATATTACAGTGACTAATATTTTAGCTTCCGCCTCTGATGCTTCCGAATACGTGTTTTAGAATTCTTGTATATTTTCATAAAGACGTATAGTTTAAAAGCAGTTTTTAGCTTATGTCTACTTGAAATTTATAATTGATAGACTGATATAATTGAAATTCATTAGATATCATTCATTGTCTTTAATATGTAAAATTAGTTTTTAACTTGTTTTTTCTTTAATTTCAACTGTACTAACAACTGATAGTATCAGTATTCAATAATTTTCGAAATGACAATAGAGCTGGACTCCATAACGTTTTCTTTAATGCCGTGGAGAATTTTTGTAGGACTAATGTGACTAAATTTCTGCTGATTTTTTATTACCACCAGCGTTTCATCTCTTTCAACTTTCGCTATCTCAAAAGACCATCCAACACTAAGAAAAATTTATCCCTGTTATGAGACACTCGGTTGTTTCAAGGCCTCTCCGATCGATCATGCCGAAACCGAGACACCTACGGCCACCCAGATGCTTCAAAAATTTCCAAGTGTTTAAAAAATTTGAATTTTGATGCACCTGTCAATTTCAAAAGTCAGTACATGAATAAATCTACGGAGAACCTAACCAACTTTTCATAATCTCTGCGATATTCTTGTCGTTTCCAGCGCCGGAGGAAATCATTCCCGAACGGACTCCTCCGTCCGTTCCCAGTCAAATCCATCACCGCCTCCTAACCAAAATTAGAAAAAAGCTATATTTCTCCGTCTCTATCTGATTACAACGCTTCTCGCGGAATTAGTCACATATTTATCATCTTAAACATATATTCATAACGGTGCTGGGGACTACCTCTTATCTTTATAATCTTGATACGGCCGTGAAAAGGTTCAGTTCAGACAAAACATGAGTTCACACTATATTCAGTAAAATACGTATGTACAAATGCGTTGTGCCCTGTGATCCTTACCAGCGCGTAACTCAAACATGAATAAATGAATCCCGGATGTTTGCGTAACCTAAAGTATGGAAAGCTCTAAATAAAAATGGAAAAATTGTTACTATGAAATATGAATAAATTTATACTAAACCCTAACAACGATACAGAATTAACATCGGTATGTATAGTCATCATGAACCTTCACTCGGTGCTCTCACCTCTGTCGAACTCTGGTTGATGAAACGAGGTGTCACCCACCGAGATTCGAGTCCCTGCCAAGAGTCCAAGAATGCAATCGGACGCTCGCGAACGTCTGCCTTCGTCCACTCAGCTTCGAAGACGGCAGTTGAGCGTAGTCGCAGTATTTGCTATGTTTTGCGCTTTGTAGTACTAGAATAAATTTCATCCTAATTATATTTTTCATTCTAAAATAAAATTGATCCTAATTTCAGGATCAACCTCTTGTGTGATTGAATAGTGTAGGCGCATCTCGTTTACATTACTATCCATGGAGGAAGAGTAGTGTATCGAAAAACAGAACCACTAGCATTTGACAACATATAATCGCTCACAAACTATTTTTAAAACGTAAAAATTGTAAATTTATCTTCATCTCTGTTCAATAGAAATATATTTATAACTTACATCAACTAAAATCTCCTCGTCCAAAACTACTTTGATGCAGTTTTCTTATTGGAATTAGTCGTCGAAGTCTCAGCTGCTAGCATTGACGTAATCGTATTTCTTTAGTACTTAATACCTTAAAGAAAATATTTCGCTATTGGAAGCTCAGGAAACGTAGCTTTTCACCAGCTTATGAAAAAATACTTTTTACCAATGAATTCATTGACAAATTGTAACCGTATGCAGTAAAGTCATGACATTCTGTCATGAGCGGCGGCATTACACAACCACCTCCGTGAGAACATCCGGCCCACTGCCAACTGGCATGTTTTCTAGTGTCTATCTACATATATACCACGCGGCGCTACCAACAAACTCGCGCGCAACAAACTAGTTCCATTTTTACCTGAGAAGCAATTAAAAGTAGTTTTTCGTTCAGTTTACTCCTTTTTTTGACAATATTTGTAAAATTATGTACTTAAATAGTATTCAAAGCTGCTCTCTTGAAATTATTTGCTAATAACGAGGCGATTCATTACAAGTACTTCAGTTGAGGCACCTATATAGTCAGTTGAAACACGTCCCAAGGCACAAAATTTTAGCTCTGTAAATGTAAGGGAATACGCGAAAAGATCCAAAATTGCGAATGCACGTCGGCTTAATTTAGTGTCTCCAATCGGCTAACGCATAAATGATATAACCATAACATGATATAACCATGCCTTCTATCTTAAAAGAGAGTTTTTAAAGTTCATTTATCAATAAAATTTAGTAAACTTCGCGAATTATGAAAGGGATTCACAAATCTCGAAGATTATCTCTTCCTAGCCCTCCTATTCTATAATGGAACTGACTGATATATTATAAACACCCTGCAGGTCTGCCATTGATGATACTCCCCCTACTAGAGAGGACAATAACAACACTTGTCTGGAAACGACAGAAATTATGACCTTCTAGATTAGACATTTACAACACCCCACTAGATAGGACAAAAACAACACGCCTCTAGATGGAGCCTACACATCACTCCTATAGATGGGGCACATGCAGCACTCCTCTAGATGGAGCAAGAGCATCACTCCTCTAGATGGGTTACATATATCACTCCTCTAGATGGGGCACATACAATACTCCTCTAAATGGAGCAAGAACATCACTCCTCTAGATGGGGCATAAACATCACTCCTCTAGTTGTGGCATATACAGCACTCATCTAGATGGGGCATATACATCACTCCTCTAGAAGGGGCATAAACATCACTCCTCTAGATGGGGCATAAACATCTCTCCTCTAGTTGTGGCATATACAGCACTCCTCTAGATGGGGCAAGAACATCACTCCTCTAGATGGAGCAAGAACATCACTCCTCTAGATGGGGCATGAACATCACTCCTCTAGATGGAGCAAGAACATCACTCCTCTAGATGGGGCATGAACATCACTCCTCTAGATGGGGCCTATACATCACTTCTCTAGATGGGGCATATACATCACTGCCCTATATGGGGCATACACATCACTCCTCTAGATGGGGTCTGCCTCACAGATCACCCGTCGCACGTTACTGCACAGCGTGCTGCTGAAGCGGTACATCCACGCGCAGCTCAGCTCCAGGCAGTTCTCCACTCCAGGATTGTTGGGTTCTAGCTCCCTACAGATAGCCTGTTCAAAAATAAAGCAATCATCTTCTATTGTTTTTCGTTACATCGATGTTGTGAAGCCGAAATGAATATATAAATTGTTTAAATTACAGTATTTCCAAAGATATTTCATAATCCTGGATTCATCAAAATTTTGTATTACCAAATAACTTTGTTCCATCCCATTTTTTATTTTTTATACGGTATTTTTGTATACATTTCTTAATGAATTTTCTCCAACTTCGGTTTTGTCATAAGTTTGCTATTTTATATTGTTTCGAAATTTTAATTTAGAAGCATTTACTTCAATTTACCCTACTGATCTGACTGGAGACAAAATTCACAGTAAACAGAATGCTTCTTTAGTCAATTAATTTCAGGTATTAATTCATTTCAAATATCTACAGTCGAGGAAAGTAACTTTTGATTGGAAGTTTATGCATGCATGAAAATAGAAGTTTCTCAGTAAAATATTAGTGAGTTAAACAAATCAAGTCATGCAGTGAATAACCATATAATAACGCTTTTTCTACTTCAGCTAGGAACCGAATAGATTTTTCGTAAAACAAGCTGTTGTTTTTAAAATAAGTTTGTTTTTTACAAAGCAGCTTGAACAGGCTAAAAAAATTCGCGAAATCTTGTCCATGAGAGAACAGCAAGTTATGTTTGCATAAGTTCTCAAACGAAGAAGAACTTATTCCATTTCCATATGACCCTAGCTGAAATGTGAATTAAATGCCCAAAATTACGATAAGTGAACTGCGTGACAAAGCCACTATTCTGGAGGGATTACATCACCGACATCTAGCTTGAATTAAATAGCATTTAAATTTCATTGGTTGCAAAATATTATATGAATACGCATTTTGGAGTTTCTGTTTATATTTATTTATTTTATTTCAATTTTTTTTTATATTTACTAGTCAGTAACCTTACATTTGCCCAGTAAGGCAGCCCCATGGTCATCGGGGAACCGTCAACCCAGCGCCACTGCCCTTCTACGGCCTCATCGGAGCCCCCGATCCAAAAGTTAGGGTAATCTTATCCAGAAAAGAGATAAAAAAACTTTGAAGGACAGGGAATTAAGTTTTGAAATATTAATTCGAATATAACCACTGCTGTTTTCCTATCACTCACGATGTAAATGTCATTAAATAAGGGAAGGGAAAGTTCTTCAGAGTTAACCACTTTCTGGTGTTAGTCTGGTGGGCGTAAACAGAAATTAATTTTGGTATGAATTGACTTGGTAATGCGGGTCTACATCTCGTGCTTGTTAAACCTCAACTTCACAGCTCTGTTCTTTATCCTAATTAAATTTAACCGTACAAGCAGCATTAGGGTTTGGTGAAAAGTTTTTATTGTGAAAGATTATATATAACTTTTCGAACGGTTACCTTGTTCAGCGAGGTAGAGGGAAATCTTTTGGTACTGCTCGCAGTCGTCTAAAACAATCAGATCCCCGCCGACCAGTCCACACTGGGTGCGAGCCCCGTGCCAGGAGTAGTATCCGTCCAGGATTAAGTGAA
Source organism: Hyalella azteca (assembly GCF_000764305.2). NCBI lineage: Eukaryota > Metazoa > Arthropoda > Malacostraca > Amphipoda > Hyalellidae > Hyalella > Hyalella azteca. The sequence goes on from NW_025931305.1 coordinate 48,057, forward strand.
CACACTGAGTGCCAATCAAAACAAAAGGATTCACACAGAGACCTGCAGTAGAATACATATACATGATGTTAAATATGGCATAAATGAACGATGTTAGATTATCAAAACTTGGAAGCTGGATATTAGCACCAAGACCTGTCGGAACTATGAGAAGTCATTGCATGAGAGATTAGCTCTGTTTTGCTTATAGGGTCCTGCCGTTCATGCGTTTAATCTGACTTTATCAAGTTTATTCCAAGTTCCCTACATCCTGTTTAACTGGAATATTCATCATTTCAAACTTTACGCTAATATTGGAACGAAAGATATCGCCATGCAACGATTAACGTTGGAGTTTTCTGTACGACAAGCAATGTTCTTGGTACCCTCAGATACAAGGTGTGCCGGATGTCAGTAAATATTTATTTAGGCAAGTCAATATTTACCATGTGGCAGTAAGACCAGAATGAAATCAAGCAAGATAAAACGATAAAAATGCATAAGTAAACACGTAGACTGCACCCATGATGCCCCTCGCTTAATTTTTTTAGTGACCTGAATAGTTGTATGTTTTTAGCTCCTATTTGGTATAGTTTTTGTTCCTTATTTTTTAAGTAATCTTGAAGCATCTATTGAATTGTTTCACTTTTGTGCCGTAAATTTTTCTAAGATATTAACCTAATATTGAGAACTAACTCTTGAAAATTGAACAATAAAGTCAAAATTACGTACAAACTCATAATAATTTTTTGCGCAATTCGGTGGTTTGCTTGTAAAATTCTTTCTTGTGATTAATTTGTCAGTTGACCGCATAAAATAATCAAAATCTCCAGAAATACCTTCACAGAGTGTTTAGTCTCTGCATTTTTCTTTACAGGTCACCTTCCAAGGCTTCACAACAGAAGAGTAACTCACCATCTGCTGAAGGTCTTGAGCACAGTGGAACATTAAAGTTGGTACAATAATCGTCTCGGAATAAGAAGCCCGAGCTGCCACTTATATAAGCACAGTTCTGACCCGTTCCACCCGAAGGTTCGGTTGCCAAGTTCTCTCCAGAATTCTGAGGAACAGATCTAACTAGAGGGAGATTTTTTGTTATATAATAATAGATTTTTTATATAATAGATTTTTTAATAGATTTTTTATATAATAATAATAATAATAATAATAATAATATTATTATTATTATTATTATCATTATTATTATTATTATTTATTAACTTATTTATTATTAATAATTGATGAAATTATAACTGGCTATACTGCAGTTTAATCTCTCAAAATGACTCGTTTAATAAGTATGGGTACATGGTACAATGATTATTTGTTCCTGCTCAATATCCGACATTGTTACTTTTACTGTCATGCTTGGTGTGTATAGGTAATCTTTAAAATGTTTGATCGTATTTGGAAGGATTGTCGGTCAATGATAGAATGTGCAAGCATTGGATTTGAAACTAACGGAAATATTTTATGGACCTAATTAGAGAGGTGGCCATCGATGGCTCATCGATTCGCCATCGATTCCAATGGGTAAGTTAGTGGTGAAAGAAGAGTTTTTACGTTAGGGTGGCCATCAGCAGGTAATAGGTGGAACAGAAGCCGGACACGCCATCGGTGCTCTCCACCTATAATTTCCACCTATAGTTACCAATAATCATCGATGCTCCACCAATAATTTTTATTTGGGTAGGTCGAATAAAACACTGACATAAGATGAGTGAAAATAACGATTTGTCTACTAAATCTTCATAGAATTAAGACTGCAAATCAACGGTATTTTCAAAGGAGAATTAAGATTGACTTTTTGCAGGAGATACTGAGAACTTTACCTTCTGTTTTCAGTTCATTCCATGTAATGTCACCTTAACATTATAATACTGTTTTTTCAAATTATACAATTGACTGATTTTGCATCTAGTTATGCATCTCGAGACATAGTTGAGTTTCATTCATTTATACTTTCATAAAATAACCTTCCTTTTAGCAAATATTTAGTGTCATGTACAGAAGGCTCATGGATTGACTCACGGTGGCCCAGTGCGGAGGGCCCATTTGCACGGCCGTTCTGTCACTCCACTGCCAGACGTTGTTAGCCGACAAGTTGGTCGCGCCTAACCAGTAGCCGTTGATGGCGTCGGTCGAGTCTGATGGAGTGCAGCGTTAATAGTAATAGAAATATTATTATGTAATAATGATATATATTAATGTAGTGCTCTCAGCGTTGATTAGATCCTGTTGGCCTGTGGCCGATTCGGTCGGCCCAACCTCAAGGAAGTTGTTAGTAAGAGAGCCAGTGGACGCACTTATGAGAATCTTAACTACCCGGCCACCTTCACGAACTTTGAGAATAATTTTTACAACTAGCAGCTTGTCTTGAAACCGCAGATAGTTTCGCAGCAGTTGCACCCCGAGCAGCTGCAGGGTCACCCCAAGCCCATTGGTACGGCCACCTGAACTATACACACGGCCACCTAAACAATTAGAGCAGACAAATTATATTTCCGGCTATTACATTAACGCAGAAACTGTGTGTTGTACATACACAGGGCCAATTGTGAGTGAATTAGTCTTGCAGTAAAACTTTAGTGTAGATTCAAATTCTTGCGCCCGCGGCTTACAGTGCATGCCAGCTTACCAAGTTTTCAATATTCAGCGAAGAGGCATGCACAGCGTATGTCTAATGATAATAGAGTCATAATGACATTGCAGGAAAGGTAATCAGAAGTCGTATAACCGATGAATTATTTTCGCCTATAATTCCTGTCCCACTAAATATCAAGTTTACGCAAAGGAAGAGACTTTTTTGCTAAAATCCACTCCTAACTTGGGTAGACCTAAAATGTTTCTAATATGACAAAAATTTGAAAACAGATTTTTTCAACTTTGCAATTTTATTGATTTGAGCATCTTTTTCAGTTATAACCTTACATCCATCGTTAACGTAGGTGGCGACATCAGTGAAGGAGACGCAGTCTTTAAGCACAGGCAGCCTGCCGAAGTGCTGGTAGCAGTAAGTGACCGCGTTGTCGTACGTCAGATATCCACCCTTAAAACGGTGGATGCACTTGGGCCCGACGACCTCATAGCCATCAGGACAGTCGGCTGCGACAGCGCCTGTCATATGAGAATTCGAACTTGATAATACATCCAATTTGTCATTCTTAGGTGCGTGAATTATATGAAAAATTTTTCAACAGGAATAGAGAACAACCAATGAAGGGCTCTAGGGTCATTCCATTTCAAGTGAACCAGGAATACCCAACATCATCTCCACAAATACTTCGTCACCAATTTTGATGATGTATGATAAATTGCCGGCACGCCTTCCTGCAAATTGCCTGCACGCCTTCCTGCAAATTGCCGGCACGCCTTCCTGCAAATTGCCGGCACGCCTTTCTGCAAATTGCCGGCACGCCTTCCTGCAAATTGCCGGCAACTTCCTGCAAATTGCCAGCACGCCTTCCTGCAAATTGCCAGCACGCCTTCCTGTAAATTGCCAGCAAATGATCAATGATCAGCAATAAATTATCCATAAATATCAGCAAATAAATGATCAGTGATCAGCGATTAATTCTCCATAAATATCATCAAATGATCAATGATCGGCGATAAATTCTCCATAAATATCAGCAGATGATCAATTGCGGCGATTATATTGATTTTATTATTTCCAAATTACATATTATTTACATGCTTATTTGGGAGGCTGCGACCGCTGGAATTACATTTAATTTATTTGAGCTCATATACATTGTAATTATATCACACAGTTATTGCATGATTATAATTAACAAGGGACTGTACACCGTTATTGAGGACCTTTTTTTCAGGTTTTTAAAATCAAATTATTTTTTTAACGGCGGCCGGCGAAGAAAAATCAAGTCTTTATCAAGTCGCAAATCAAATTCATTTTCAAATCAGATGTCGACCTCCAACCATCCGTCTACCAGATGAAATAAATAACAAATAAATTAATCATTAAATTATAATTAAATGATTATTCATAATACAGTAATTAGTTCAAAGTTTTATAATCGATTAGCAGGAACTCTTTTAGTCGAAAGGTCTGAGATAATTTCTAGATTGTCAGTGAATACGTTACGACAAATCATTGAGAATTACGGGATAATGAGTTATACGATGATAATGAATGACATGACGATAATGAGTTGCACGTCCATAATGAGTTCTACGATGTTAATGAGTTAATGAGTTCTCCGATGCTCAGGACCTTTAAGATGATGCTCAGATAACGCTTATGCTAACCCTAATTAAGCGCAACACCTTCATCAATGAAGTAGATCACAAGCGTAATATTGCGAGTTAAATCATGAAGTTAAGTAGTTAATTAAAGGTCAAGTTTAGGGCAATTTACGCAGGCTCAGGCCGTAAGTGCTTGTGTCTTCAGAAGTTAGATTAATTAAATGATTGACAGGAATGTTAATTTTAAAGGTTAAATATGTTCTATACCTGACATGTAAAGGTTAAATTATCTGAATAATATTTGTATTGAAATAATTCGAAATGGAATGGAACAGCATTTAGTCTTCAACTAGGAAATTTTTATCCCTTTAAGCAACAACAGCATAATCGAAAAATATAGATATTAAGTTATATAAAATAATAACTTACAGCTAAAAATAGTGATTTTTTATTATTAAAAAACGTGCACCTGCTTTTGTGTGCATGCGATATAAAAATAGATTTAATCAATAAATTTGAACATTTTAATTCCTTTCGAACGCATGACCCAAATTAGACAAGGAATAAGCAAATATTGTACAAAATACTCATTGAAATTATAAATAATTCTAATCTGAATATTCAAATGCATAATTACACAAATATTTGATTTAAAAATGTCCAGTATAAATAGCTAAAGATAGTATAAAATCTACATATTTAAATAAATAAGAATACGATTCTCTTATATATTCCGCCATCACTAATAAAAATAAACACCTCCTGCAACACGGACCTGCACTCATAAAAATAAACACCTCCTAGATGCATACTGATGACTGATGCATACTGATGACTGATGCATACTGATGACTGATACTGATACTGATACTTCCTTAGTATCCTTAGTATTTGTTTGGGACATAGCAGTCCCAGGCCACGATGGATCGCCGCCTCTGATTATCGTTCATCCGCCCTCATTAACTGATGATGCATACATTTTTTAAAGTCTAAAAATTACAACAACACATTGCACATTGCTTAATAATGTGTAATATTACTATCAAACGGAATATTATTATCAGCCCACTGAATTATTATCATACTGAATTACTGATTTAAATTATTATTACTGTGATTGTAAAAATTATGATTTATATGATAATAAAANAAACCAAAGAATTATTCTGTAATGAAAGAAATTAATGTAAGTCTTGTAGGATAGTGGAAGAAAGGGATGAAAGTTAACACAAGAAGCAAATGTGATGATGGAAAGGAATGAATGGCAGAGCATAAACGGAATGAAAGGCGATGGATAAGCTGATGTTTGGTGTTGCAAGACGATACAACTTCTCAAGTAAATCGTCGAAATCGACGGCTTAATTTGACGCATCAGAAGACCTTTAATGGAAGCACGAGAGCCGCTTGGCTTTCTGAGGTTGAATATCACAACAGCGGCGGACCGTTGACAAAACCGGTCTGCCACTCATTCCCTCAGTCTGCTCCTTACTCCCTCAGTCTGCCATTCAGTCCCTCAGTCTGCCCCTTACTCCCTCAGTCCTGTCTCTTATACACATCTAGATGTGTATAAGAGACAGCTCCATCTCAGCAGGCAACAACTCAACTTAAGTTTGTCCTCTGCTCCTCCAACTCAGCAGGCAACAACTCATTTTCAACTTAGACCGGCGGAGCACATGGGGTGCTGATAGAACTCCATACTTGTGTTGCGAATTTGAAACTTGTGTTTTCCATTGAAGTCAAATTGCTTGTTATAAATGGTAAGTTAGTTAAGTACATTAAATGTTAGTACCTTAAGCAAATTTTATGTTAAGTAAATAAAATATGATGAATCCTAGTCCAGATGATTAGTCCTTAAATATAATCTATTTGGTTTATAATATTATTGGCATACACGTAATTGGTTAAGAGTGCAAAGTTTTGATCGAAAAAAATATCTATTTAAAAAAAGTTTTGATGCCCTTTTGTTCTCTTTTTGTGGCGTATAAAGCCTGGTGGTCGTTAAATGAATCAGAATTATTTCAAATTTTTGTTACGATTAAATGTATTCTTCGAGATTTTGAAGTTTTTTCTTAGGATATGAAAATCATTCAAAAGGTTTTGAAGTATTCGTAAATCAGTTTTTTTAAGTTCGTTATTGTTGTATACTGAAGTTATTGTTGTATGTTCGTTATTGTTGTATACTAACTAAAAAGGTTTGCCATAGTCTGGTCAGTTTCAGAGCGTTAAAATATTTTTTGAAATATTGAAAGACACTTTAATGTCCCGTTTTTTAGTGTGGTCTGGAGGGGCTTCCGGTGTCTTGAAACATTTTAAGCTCATTTTCTCATTTATGGAAATAAGGCGCTATTGTGCTCGTCATGTCCGTCTGTCCATCCGTCCGTCCGTCCGTCTGTCTGTGACTTCACGTTTTAGTCGATTTTGAGAAAATGCGCTATCTGTCACTCACTGCAGTGAGTACTGAGTTATATTTATTCTCAATGCTGATTGATGTAAACAGTGTATGAATCTTTTTTATAGCTTAAGAAAATTATTTTGTAGTATTATTCATTTATTAGTGATTATTATTGTTTTCATACCAATTATATGCGAATAAAAATATCTGTCTACTGATTTTAAGATGTATTTTGTTATTAATAGATCAACCTTTCCACTTCGAACGTCCGCAGGGCATATCCATTTGAGTGACGTCACATTGAGGGTCTTAAGACATTTCCAAAGTTAAATTTTTTGAGTCTCAAAGTGTTTCCGGGGCTGGAAAGCGTGGCAGTGTAGACTTGATATTCACTTTGGCATCTGGCAAAAGCTGCGCCTGCGGTCACAAGCCAAGCTTTTCAAAACTGCCAAGGAGAGCATGGACCTCTTAAGGAAGTTTAGGAGCTTTCGCTTGGGCCAATGTCCGCAGATGTAGCGCCATCTGGAGGCAGGATTTGCGAATCATGGATACATTGCAAGGTGAGTGGGAAAAATTCAGATTCTTTTCCAAAAATTATCCGGAAAGGCTTATAACATTAACTGGATGCGGGATTTGAGTCATGGATACTTTAAAGTGAGTACAGGTTTATTTCTGAAATTTTCTAGAAATGACAATTGGATTAACATCACTAAAATTATTGCCATAATTGACAATATTTCGTAACCGACTAGTTTTAAAACAATCGGTCGAAAATTTTGGTAAGAAACATTTACATTACATTTTTAGCGCATTTTCTCATTTATGGAAAAAAGGCGCTATCGTGCTCGTCATGTCCGTCCGTCCGTCCGTAACTTCACGTCACGGACGGACGAGAAAATGCGCTCTCTGTCACTCACTGCAGTGAGTACTGCTTTATATTTTTTCATGTTACGTGAATTAGGAATTCGCAGCCGAACGCAAAAAAAATATTTTGCTTTGCAAATAAAGTGCGACAACTCGCGCGTACCTCAAGATAAATTAATTGACTTCACTAACTCACTAACGCTTCCCCGAATGGTAGAAGTTTGACGGTTTAATCTCTGAAAAAAGCAAAATGTAAGGTATTTTAAATCGCAACTATAATTGGTATGAATACTATACAAATGTATAATAAATGAATAATAATTTCAGAAATTATTATAAAGCGGCATTTATTTATTAAATCAATAGGAATTGCCTGCAACTTGAAATAAAGTTGACCTGGCATGTAGTGCATCCATGCCTGTTTTTTTGGTGGAATATAATATAAGTAGTTATGTGGTTTTACAATTAAAAAGAATACTATTCTCAATTAATTTGAAAGCAATGAAAACGACAAGCAAATACACCATATCGATAATTAAAATGTTTTGGAATCCAGCTCCATCATCAGTTCTAAAATAATATTCGACAATCTAAAATAATGAATATTATAAATAAATCTATTAAATAAATCTAAAATAATCTATTATGATTAATAATATGATGAATAATATGATCTATGAATAACATTCTATGATAACTTACGCGAGGCGCGAAGGCTTAAATTGCTGTTTGCCTAAATTAGGATGAATGCAAAACTCAGCACAATAAATGGGTGAGATTGTTTAAAAAATGCCACACCTTCTCACCTCCAGCGCGAGCTGACAGCGGCCGTAGCAGTGATACGCCCTGCCGCCGTGTCTAACTGGGTCAGAATGACCCATACATTCACAGAAACCTCTAGTGCTTGCCGTAGCTATTGGGAAAAGATGTCGCTTGTTACTCTACTTTAATATTGATTATTTATTGTTTAATAAATTTATGATAAGTAATTTTATAATTATATAAATATAATCATAATTGTTATATATATGAATAGTTATGATTAAAATTTAGAAATAAATACCATTATATATATAGGTATATAATATAAATTTTATAATTATAAAATATATGTTAATCGTGGTTATATATCGGCGTCTGGGAGAAAAATTTTCACTCCCTGAAAAGTCAATTTTGTGTTTGAAAAATTGGATTCTTATTCGATAAATCGATTTCTTATTTAATTTATTGTCTTTCCTAGTTTTATTCTCTACATTTTTTTCACCATAAGCTTTAAGAAATTCCTCAAATTTTAATTGAAAAAAAAAACATTCCAACTATCCATCAGAAATTGAACAACAATATGCCAGAAAATAATAATTATTTTATTTCAATTTCCAATAAATAACATAAATTTTGCGAGGAAATTTTAAATCTTATATGTTAGTTTGTGTGCGTGTATCAATATATTGATTCACCATCTGCGCAATTTTTATTAAACTATCACAAAAAGTTTTCTTTTGTGAAAGGAAATTCAATCAATTCCGAAAACGAAAGTTGAATGGGGGTCTTGTTTGAATTACACTCAAAGAAATGAATAAGCATTTATCTGAGTAACACTCTTTGCATTTGGGCGGGTCATCCTGACCCGCGGGTCACCGATGTTTTATACTTGTAAAAGTATTCATATATTTATATACTAAATGTGTGGTCACTGATTTTTATTGCCTTTCTCGTTAGTCCACAAAAATATTCATCAGCTCCTTGTCACATACATTTTATTTCAGTTTGCACTCTAAAGGGTATGTTTTCTTTCCCCAATAATAGAAAATATGAAATTTTATTCAAGGGTAAACACTTGTATTCGTGTTACAAAATTGCTCGTGGGACTGCGGTGTGCCCGGAGCAAACCAAAGGATTATTCTGTAATGAAAGAAATTAATGTAAGTCTTGTAGGATAGTGGAAGAAAGGGATGGAAGTTAACACAAGAAGCAAATGTGATGATGGAAAGGAATGAATGGCAGAGCATAAACGGAATGAAAGGCGATGGATAAGCTGATGTTTGGTGTTGCAAGACGATACAACTTCTCAAGTAAATCGTCGACTCACTCCCTCAGTCTGCCCCTCACTCCCTCAGTCTGCCCCTCACTCCCTCAGTCTGCCCCTCACTCCCTCAGTCTGCCCCTCACTCCCTCAGTCAGCCCCTCACTCCCTCAGTCTGCCCCTCACTCCCACAGTGGGGGGAAGTAAGGCACAGTGAAACGCGCCAGTTATTTAATATATTGAAAAATAATATTGAACTACAGTTCAAGGTAGCAATAGTGGAAAAAAATAGTTGGTATAAGGTCCGCCGGAGTAGGACTAAAATGACCCGGACTGGACTATAACCCGGACACGGACCGGTCCGCCGAACAAAAAATAAATGAAAGGCAGTAAATCATTTGAAACGTCGAGAAAACTTGAAATTTTATATTTCAAATTTACTTTAAATAAAACATTTCCTCTTACCAGCACTCGAGGGTCTAAGAAAAGTGCATTATTTGATCGAACTAATCAATAGAGAATGTTCTGGGACGCCCAGAAAACTTAAAACATTTTTATCAAATTTTTGTTAAATTACTCCTAATTTTTTGTCAATGTCAAAATTTCATGTCAGGTCCGGGAGACCAGATCAAGTGAGTAAAACCCGGACCCGGACCCGTGTTTTCGGGCCCGCTAAGTATATCTGTAATGAGTTAACATAAAAACGTTAAGGGAAGTTTCTGTTGTTCGAGAATTTCTAAGAGTTTGTCACAACGGAATGATACCGCTTCTCTCAGTTGTAATTAATAGAAGCGAGGTGTTGTGCTCTAAAATATATACTTTAAAAAGTCATCTTTACCTTGGTAAAGATGGCCTTTGCGCCCATGAGATGTCGCATGGATATGAGCTCGCAAAGGGCGGAAATATGGGAAAAAATGCGAGTGAGTAGCCCGTCCTCGTAACCGTCAATAAAGAGACTTTGTCACCCATTGCCAAGATCGGTTCACGATGCCAAACAGGTCGGTTCAGTGTCAAGCAGATCGGTTCAAGAGTGAGTGATATTTGCACGAGTTAACTTGAGGCTTGTTAACGGTTACATTAAACATTACAGTTACGGTTACGGTCGATGTTGCAGGCAAAATTTCGAGTTGAATTTCCGCCGTTATCGCAATTAAATGGAATTCTATAAACGACTGAACTGACACTCGTGAAATTTGTGATCAAGTCGCGCAGCTGAGGGCGTCGCCGATAGCGGCAATCAGGGCAGCAGATAATGGCGCATGCCGGCGCAGCCACCGCAGCCCCGACCTCGGTAATCCACTCGCTCGTGTATCAAGACGGCAGTTTGATTAATTACACAATAATATTAAATTTAAGGCAAACAGCTACACACTGACAAACACGTATTAGATTTACACTTTTAATATACCCTTGCAACATGACACTGCAATCATTCCATTCTCAACTCTTAGACACTTTCAAAATCAGAATTTGATTCTTTAGCTCGTGCACCAAAAGGCGCTGAAGGTGGTACTGAGGAGGATGCCTGGGACGAGTCTGAACAAAAGTCATAAAGTGAATCTTTCTTGTAGGAATCATTAATTTATTTCTGTTCCTTCATATCATGTTCCTCGTGAATTCAGTAACTTCACAAATGAATAAACTAGTTTACTGACATACCTGGAGACCGCGCGTCAAGAGCCTCTTGCTGCACTATCTCGGATGACGGACACGCGGCGCTGATAACGGCGTGACGGAGCATGGCGGCTATAAATGTAAAGCTACACATGTGTTGAGACATTCAGATGATAAAATTCTTCAGGAGTAAATGAAAGTTAAAAATTTTATGTGAACAAATTAAAAGTTTGATGACCAAAGTCACTTAATATAACCGAAATTCTGATATTGAAAGCGCCCATACATATTCATTATGTATAACAAAATCTGTGACGGCAAATAAATCGCCTCGGCAAAAGTGTGAAATACAAGCGTACGAGTCTCTCTGGTTTGCTGCTAAAAATTGCTAAAATTTTTTGTTATACATTTTAACACATAAGATGATCGTTAGTGGAATGAGGGTCGACTTAGTTACTTCTGTTTCGTTTTGCATCAAATTTCAGACGGTACCCCAAAGTCATATCAACGCTTATCGAACTTCAGTAAAGAAAACTTAATTACAATCTGACAATATTTCGAATATTCTTCAAACATTTCCTTTCATTGGAGAAAAACACTCATTTTACAAATTTCCTGCAGGATATTATGTGAATGATGGACGCTATGAAAGTTGAGATTGATACTAAGCTGAATGCAACATTTGCTTTAGAGATTTTTAATTAAAACTCCACACGTGCACCAGAAGGCGCGAAGTTGCAGGCGCTGACACTCGTTATCTTCCCCGGCCTGACAAGCGGCCTCCTGCTTATCTCGCAGCGCAGCTCAGGCGCTGCAGGTAACAGAAATTGTGGCAGGGATCGGAAATGACTCATCATCTATCATGTTTGTTGCCATGCCACAACTCACGTGATAATAATCTTATTTATATTAAAAACTGCTATATTTTTCTGGTGGTTGACATGTCACAACTCACTTGATAATAATCTTATTTATATTAAAAACCTGCTATATTTTCCTGGTGGTTGTAGAGAGTTAATGAAAGCTGATTGGAAGCGACGCCAGCAGCGAGGAGCGAGCAGGTATATCTCTGATCACTCGCACGGTAATGCAAACAACCTCAACTTATTACAAACATTCCATTCGCAGACGGAAATCCGGATCAATTTGGGGTAGAAAAACATTAGATGATCTGCTCACATTTTAAAGACACGAATGTGTTGTGACCAACGAAATATTCATTATTTCCATTAACCTGGCCCGGGGCAGTGCCCCCCTTGTCTTATCGCGGCCCTGGAGATAACAGCGCGGGAGAGGCGCTTTAGTTCAGCACACTGACATAGCAAATTGTTAGTGTATTATTATTATTCTGAAAATAAATGAATGAATTTATCTAATTGTGATATTAAATGTGTAATTATAATATATGTACGAGTTATAATTATATCTTCAAATGTTCAGGTTCTGCTTTAATGTTGGTTGAGTTCATTGCTCTCCATTAAGTGCATAGTTTGAATGGCCAAACCAGGCTCGGCAGATTCGCTCTTTGCTCACTGCAATGAAATCGAAGACCGAGAAGACGAAGCACCGACTGAACCTTAATTCGGTAGCTCATGTAGTTCTCAATTAGTGAGTACAGCTCGTAATATAGTTCACAATTAGTGAGCACAGCTCGTAATATAGTTCACAATTAGTACTTGGGTACAGCTCGTAATAAATTCACAATTAGCGAGCACAGCTCGTAATATAGTTCACAATTAGTGAGTACAGCAATGAATATTCAGTTTTCTATCGCTGACTTCCGATAGTAAATTTATTTATCTATGACCAATTTGCTTGCTGTCAGATGATTATTTTGAGTGTAAATCTACATTTCTAAGCAAGTGGTCTCGGTATCTTTCAATAGCTTATAGATTAGATAGAGTAAAATAGTGGCACGGACTGGTGAAGGCATTTCACGCTTAACATTTCAAAATCTTCGCATGATATCAATTCCTTATTTCATGCTGGAATATTCTTGGCGAAAATATTTCGAATGGCTCCTCTCTCGAAATAATGTAATCAAATGACACAAGTATATGCCACTGCCGTGATGATTACATAGTTCCGTTAACCACTTCACTTGAACGCGCTGCTATATTCCAGTGAACGGCCGCTCAAACAAACTTTCTTCATCCATAACTATCAGCCATCATATATGCAATAACAAATTATATATAGGTATAGATAATATATAGAATAACAATAATAACATCTTCATCAAGAAACTTCGATACTTTTCAAGCATTTTCCGTAGCCGCTACTCTGAGCTGTAGCGTCGTTCGTTATGGATATACTTGTGTCATTTGATGAAATTAGAACTTACAATATATCAATTATGTCTCTCGAACTGATTCGTGTCATAACACTTCTAACGGATATCTAAACAAATAGAATACCAAATTATATATAATATATGGAATAAGGATAATCGAAGTAAAGGTCCTGCTGGCTCTTACTTGGGCGCTCAGCCTACGTGAGCCCCGGCAGGTCTTATCTTATCAGTTGAGATAACGGCCCCCTGAGGAGGGAGGCTCTGTGATGCGTGATCATGTCTTCACATCGCGGTGATGTCTATGTCTGGTGAGAGGTTATGTCTGTAACGTGGTGATGTCTATGTCTGGTGAAAAGTTATGTCTGTATCGCGGCGATGTCTATGTCTGGTGAGAGGTTATGTCAGCATCGCGGTGATGTCTATGTCTGGTGAGAGGTTATGTCTTCACATCGCGGTGATGTCTATGTCTGGTGATAGGTTATGTCCGCATCGCGGTGATGTCTATGTCTGGTTAAAAGTTATGTCTGTATCGCGGCGATGTCTATGTCTGGTGAGAGGTTATGTCTGCATCGCAGTGATGTCAGTCTGGTGATAGGTTTTGTCTGCATCGCAGTGATGTCTATGTCTGCTTCGCAGTGATGTCTATGTCTGGTGAGAGGTTATGTCTGAATTGCGGTGATGTCTATGTCTGGTGAGAGGTTATGTCGGCATCGCGGTGATGTCTATGTCTGGTGAGAGGTTATATATGTCTGCATCGCGGTGATGTCTATGTCTGGTGAGAGGTTATGTCTGCATCGC
>NW_025931305.1:62288-70255 GCF_000764305.2 Hyalella azteca
TTCCAGCTCTTCCGGTTCCTCTGTACCTCAGGACCTCAAACTTGGTCCCGTTGAACTGCATGTTGTTCACTAGGGCCCAGTCATATATTGCAGAGAGGTCTTCTTGCAACCTCTCACTGTCCGTCCTGTCCGTGATGGTCATTAATATCCTGGTGTCGTCCGCGAATGACAATGCAGTGGCGTGGTTCACTGCCACATCTATGTCCTGTCTCTTATACACATCTAGATGTGTATAAGAGACAGACGCAGGCTGGGGGCGCAGGTCGCCTGTCTGGTGCGACGCAGGCTGGGGGCGCAGGTCGCCTGTCTCGTAAGGACGAACTTTTCCTAAATAATTCGTTTTCTACGATCAAGTTGCAATTTTCTATTCTCGGTCGCAAAGTGACTGACGAAAGCAAAAAATTATCCTGCAACGTGTGAACAGTGAATCTTTTTAAATATTTTAATATATTGCTATAAAAATTATTAAACGCAATGGATGTGAAAACCTCTTTTTCAGATTTTTTTGCCGTGTCAAAAGTTAAACCCATCAGATATTATGTAATGGGGTGTGTATAACTTCTGTATACTAGCACAAAAATATACTTCAACTCCGAAGACTATCAAATTACTCCTATTAAATATTTCCACGAACTTTCTTAAACTTATTTTTTCGCTTGCTTGTAGGGAAGTCGCATTTTCAAGCCAATTACGATTTGAAGTCCCGAGGAACTCAATGGGTAACAGCGCTTCACTTCTCCTCCCAGGTAGCAGAATGCAAATTATTGAATATTATTAATTAGTAATTTGGTTTGATGGAAGAAAATCTTTTTCTTATTCTGAATATGTTGATAATTTGTTTCGTGTGACTACTAATAACACAAACGGGCGGCACGTGTCGTGGTCGGGACACGGCACCATCACGACCGTGACCATCTCATCTCATGGTCCCTAGCACGATTCAGTCGCCGAGTCCCTGGCGACTGTAGCGAATGAAACGCGTGTGGTAAATTCAATCACATGTTTATTAGAATAATTAATGCCATATATAACACAAATACGGTCTAGTAAATCCCACACAAAACAGAAAGTCTAATTAATCCCTCATGTAATTTTGGTGGCGAGAAACGCCCTGGCGGAAGACGTGAGCAGCAAGAGGCTCACTCCGCTCCTATAACTACAGGGATGACAACGTAACGCTAATAAATGAATGTTACAAGAAATCAAGACACAAATACAAATCAGTAAATCAAGATCAAATAATCATATGTACTACAAATGAATTCACGCATTTTCTACCAAAAGGAACATTGAATTCGTACTAAACATTATAAATACCAAATTAAGTATATAATTATTAAGCGTTCATTCCTAGGCCATTATAGAAATGCTTAAGTTAAGCCTAGCTCTTCAATGCACTTAGTTTCGTTTTGCTTCTAATTAATCACACTTAGAGATGTCAACAATTCAAAATTTATCTGTTTTGAGAAAATTATTCATTTTCCAAAAATCGATGGTCAAGCGATTGTCAAAGAAACATCACAATTTTGAACGATCATCACAGGCGATGCCCATTGACGGGTTCATTTCTTGGCAATTAATTCCGCAATCTGTCCTTTTCTTGATCTCAGCGTCAACACTTCTAACAGTTTCACAGGCTTGGAAATAACAATTTCATACATAATTTATAAAACCCAATCTCACTGGCACATCCTTGAAACTGTTTTCGTTATCCTTCAACACCTTAAGAAATAAAATGAAAATCAGAAGCATTCAAATATTTCCCGACCTTAAAATCACCGGGCACGTCAGCGCTACGGAAGCAACACGCAGCAAAGATTAGTTTGAGTCAGGCTCAGCGCTCCCTGGATATCTTCAACTTGTTGGCAGGATATGGTCGTTCGGAATCATTAACTCTAATGACATAATCAACCTTATCGGTCCGTCTCACTACTTCAAAAGCCCATTACGTTATGCCAACATTACTGGCGCTTGTAGGAAGCGGAAAAAAACAGTTCCCAACTGTAATCTTACTAGTACAGTCACTTCGATCAAAGGTAACTTAGAAGGACGACTACATGCAAACAACCTCACCCAAAAAATGCTACATATATATTACTCTATTCTTCGTTATCTGAACGCTCAAGTGTCCAGCGGTAATGCAGTCATGTGCTATTTTTATTACTTTCTGCCTCATTTCTGAAGACAACACGATTTATTCAAGAATATTCAGCGCAGACTTCCTATCACATGCTGTCTAATCAACACATCATCGTTCTCTAATGAAAATTTGGGCAAGTTTGTAGAGTTAGCATCTACATGTTGAAATACTTCTATATTTTTGGATCGTCGCTACAAAGCACAGTCTTGGTATTTATTGTCGTTAAATCGAACAAAAAATTATTTCCAATAAGGGTGGTGAAGTTCACGCATCAGATTCAAAACGTTTCTAACTCCCAGTTTAAACAGCTGCGCGTGGATTCTGAACAGTATAGTTGGTCTACATATGCACATGCGACACCAGCAATATTTTCATTACAAACATCAAAAGTAGTTCAGGAATGCAGCAGCATCTGCTATCCCATGGAAAATACACAGTCCGGATTGTCACGAGGTTTAGGAGCACTTATTGTACGGTTATATGCTAATTTCAGACATAGATTCTTGCCAGTCATTTGGTTTACTGGCACAATAATTAAGTGACTTCCTGACAAGGACAGTGCAGGTAGCATTCATATCTCGCAAAATTTTGACTTTATTCCACTTACAAAAAACCAAAAGTTACGGCAACGATTGATCTACTCTAATCTTCGAATTGCACTTTAACAAAGAATTAATCCATGAATGACGATTGACTGATTAATTGGTTTGGAAATGACGTTCGCACTTGAATCAGCTATACCCACTGCAAATCTAGATCATCATGCAGAACTAAGCTATAGGCACAACAGAAGAACTGACAACAACATTACTAGTTTTAATGTTACAGTTATGAGAACTGTGATCTTATTTCAACACTGAAAGCAAGGTATAGGTTCTTTGTCCGAAGCAAAGTTTGAAGGAAAGTACAGTTTGTTCCTAACTTGCGATCTACACAACAGTAATGCCTGGCAGTTGTCATCCAGATTCGCAACTTTGTTTAACGGCAGTTGAAATTTTCATTCTTTCTCACATATTAAGAAACATTTTTATCAACTATTAAACTCACTTGTTTGCTTAAATTGCAAGTTAACTAGGAATTTAAAAGCAAAAACAATACCACAAAAATTCAACATATCTTTATAAGAGAAAACGTTTCGGAATCCAGCTCCATCGTCAGTTCACAAAATTCAGTTCAGAAGAAGTTCAGATCTAGAAACACAAATACAATCAAGTAGTAGAGTAAAAGGCACTGTTAGATTTTAAAACGGAGAATAAATAAATAAGACATGAAATTAACGCTAGTAAACGGCCTATCTATTTACTATTTCAAGAGGAACGGAGCTAAAAGCGGCATTTAGACTAGGCTTCTGCTTGAAGATATATAGGGATTCTAAAATGCGTAGATCAGTAACACCGGATGCGGAAGCTAGAATTTTAAAATCATTATCGGATACAGAGGTGTTGCACTGCTCAACATGAACACGTACAGCAGAATGAGGTGGATGTGCAAGTAGGTTCCCCGTCCTATAACTCCTGCCCTTATGCTCAGCCAGTCTAGTATAGAAATTGCGTGACGTCATACCGACGTACGCTGATGCGCACTGCGCACAACTATATTTGTAAACTAGTGACGATCGCATAAGAACAGGTAGGGTATCCTTAAACCTGAAAAACGAGCTGATTCTAAAATTGTTCACTAGCAACACATGAAGATTTATATCCTTAAGATATTTAGCAAATAAAACTATTAATTCCTTTGACATAGCTTCAGATGCGGGGCAAAAGTAGGGAAAAGAACAGTAGACAACTTTCCTATTGTCACACTTGGGAACAACTGCAGTATATTGCTTGGACATAAACTTATTAATTTGGGTAAACACCAGGTGCGATGGAAAGCCATTTTGTGAAAAGATATTGCGCAACAATTCAAATTCAGAGTGCATGGCTAGGAAAGTAGAGCAAATGCAAAAGCCGCGGTTTATCAATGTTTGGATCCCATTTAATTTGAAGCGAATGGAACAAAAGCTAAAAAAGCTGGTGCTTAAGCCGGTAAAGGTCGATTTTCTAAAAACAGAAGTTTGGAAACTGCCATCAGATTTGGTAACTTTGCAATCGAAGAATGACAAGCTATTGTTTGATTCAAAGCTCCATGGTGAATTTGATAGATTTATGTTGGAGATTAAGATAGTCAAAGAACAGGCCCACATGTGAAGGATGCTTAAAAATCATAAAAGTATCATCAACATATCGGTTATAGAAAATTGGCTTAAAATCCAGAGGACAATTGGCCAACCATGTAGCCTCGTGAAAACACATGAATATATTGGCCAAGGTAGGGCCGAGTGGAAGTCCCATGCCCAAACCGTCAATTTGTCTGTAAAACTTGCCAGCAAATACGAAAATTGAGTTTAGCACAGATAATTAAAGAAGAGATTTGAAAAAATTGCGGTTAAAACCCGTGACAAGGTCATTGACATCTTTAAACAATTAATTAAGATATATATCGATGGTTTCAGAAAGAGGAATATTAGTGAATAAATTTTCTACATCAAAAGAGGCCATAGTCAATTCCTGAACATTCCTGAACATAAAACTCTTCAGGCGATCTACGAAACTATAAGTGTTATCCACAGTATATTGGTTTGTCGTAAGACAGTTCAAAAGTGGAACCAAAAATTTCGCAAGTTTGAAACTAGAGGTATTATAAGCAGCAAAAATCGGGCGGAATTGAAATTTCACATTGAAATCTGGTTTATGAATTTTGGGCAGGCCATACAAAATACCGGGGCCAGAGCCAGAAACATGAAGTTGAGAGTACGTTTCAGGTAATAGTACAGCGGAATCTTTAAGTTTTCGTAATAAATTATTAATTTTGTCCTCTATCTTCAAAACTATTTTAGTGATTGGCTCAGTAATTTCTTTAAATTTTGAAGGGAAGCTATATATACCCCTATCTAAATCTAAATGCCGCTAAATGCTAAAAAGTCTAAATGCCGCTTTTAGCTCCGTTCATCTTGAAATAGTAAATAGATAGTCCGTTTACTAGCGTTAATTTCATATCTTATTTATTTATTCTCCGTTTTAAAACCTAACAGTGCCTTTTACTCTACTAATTGATTGTATTTGTGTTTCTAGATCTGAACTTCTTCTGAACTGAATTTTGTGAACTGATGATGGAGCTGGACTCCGAAACGTTTTCTCTTATAAAGATATGTTGAATTTTTGTGGTATTGTTTTTGCTTTTAAATTCCTATTTTTATCAACATAATTGGCTTATTGTTGTTAAATATTAAACTCCTCTCTGTTAGCAAAATTTTTCTTGCTAGAACACAAAAATTTCCAAGATGATCGCGCACGGGCCAAAAGATTGCGATATACTTGCGTCGAAGAGTGACATTTCCTCTGATAATCGCACACCGTAAATCTAACTGCAGCAATCAGTTTTAAATTAACACTCTCGGATTTTCCGATAAACTTAACCTAATTCATGAAAGAACATACCCTGGAGCTGGCAAATCCATTCTGAAGTGCAGACTTGGCCGCGGAATGCGACCAGCCGTTAGCATTTCTCGCCTTCTCTCTCTCTTTCTCAGTTGGTCTTGATATTTAAGAACATTTTTACTTTACTTTTGCCTTCACCACCATCATTCACCACATCGTCACCATCATTCAGTTCTAACGCCAGCAAGCCGTGGGGAACAAGCGATGAGAGCGACTCTGCTCTGCCCTGCAACAATACAAGAATTATGTTCATAAATAAAAAAATTCGTTCAACAAAATATCAAACTAATTGCGTTACAAGTAAAACCACGTAAAGACAAATTATATAAAATGATATCGAACTGCAGATAGACTAGCTAAGCCGTATGTGAGGTTATATATTAATAACAGTAAAGTGAATGCCATGCATATGACAAAAAACACATACACAGGCTTATTAATCCCACACAAAACACGTACACAGTCACATTATTCATTCACAAAACACACACACAGCCTCATGCATTAATCCCACTCAAAACACACACACAGCCTCATTAATCCCACTCAAAACACACACACAGCCTCATTAATCCCACGCAAAACAAACACACAGCCTCATTAATCCAGTGGCATGTGGCATGCCTGCAGCCGCCATCTTGTGTGGCGCTATCATTGCCCGACAAATGGCGACCAATGACAGAGCGCCATCATCTTATCATTAATATATTAATTCAATATAATCATTTAAGATTATAATATTTTATTATCATATGTTATTATATTATATTGCATATTATAATATTAATATATATTATTATATATTATATTACATGTTATATTATACTTATAAAACTAATTACAAGAAAAACAATATTTTATGTATGTTATTTACCATAATAAAATTATATATAATTACAACCCTATATTATACTTATTCTAATGAATTATATTTTTTCCTTCATTATTATATAACAAATAATCAAATTTTGTATAATTAATAAGAAGTTCACATATATAGGACTATGAATAAAGATTATCATAGATATAAGATAAAGATAAGAAGATCAGCATTGACACATTAATCTAATATAATCATTAGGTATAGGATTATGTAAAATAATATATTGGAATAATTATATCATACGATTAAAATTATTTATAATTTAATTGTATCAAATAATAAATAAAATATTATTTGTAATATAACATAATTTATTGCATTAGTATTATATTATGTTATATCACATCATATTTGCATGCCAAAATAAATTATAAATAATATTTTATGTGTATCATTTAATATAATAAAATTGTACATAATTTTAATGATATATTATGGTTATCACAATTGAATCTATATATTCCTATATGATTACAAAATTGAGTATTAAATTGCATATAATATAAAAACAATTCAGAATTAAGATATTGGATTAACAATAATGACAACATATCATTATTCTGATGTCAAATGATACTGATTGTCGTGATGATGGCGCTGTGTCCAATGATTGGCCGCCATCTGAGTGGTTGGTCCATCATCATCGGCCGCCATTTTGTTTCATTTGCGGCGGCCATCAGTCACCTCACACATTACCATTATCATTGTAGTCTACATATTAGAATATAATATAATTATAATGTATTCTATTTATAATCTTAATGTAGTCTATATATTAGAATATCCCCCAGAGGTATAGGAATATTGGCCCACAGTTCAGTGGCCGCCGTCCACTCACCCGTCAACCGCGGCGCGCGTGTCGCTCCCGACGAGCGTCCAGATGCCCGCGTCTCTCAGCGCCCGCAGCAGCGGCGGCAGCTGCGCGGCGCTCAGCCTGCAGCCTCGCAGCCACAGCCCGTAGAACCTGGGCACACAAACTGCTGTGTCATATCATATAGTTATACGATGTATAACTAGTTATATATACGATGTATAACTAGTTATATACACGATGTATAACTAGTTATATACACGATGTATATATACAACTATACGATATATACTATACCACGTATAGTGTTTATGCAGGTGTTATACGATGTATACTATACAATGTACGACTATACGATGTATAACAAATGGATTTGTATTCCCCAAGGACTATGGAAGTATTCCATAGGGGAATATGGATGTATGGATGGGATGTGATATATTCCCCATATAATTCCCCATATGGATGTATTCCCCAAGACTCTATTTCCCCCCGCGGGGGTCGGGAGGCTACGCACCTCTTGCCAGGGGGGGCAAGGGAGGTGACGGTGTGGGCCACGCCCCCCCAGGACCCCTCATCCGCCCCCTCCACAAACAGCAGTGGCGGGGGGGAGGGGGGCAGCGGCCACGTGGGGGAGGAGGGGCCAGGGGG
>NW_025931305.1:70750-72205 GCF_000764305.2 Hyalella azteca
TGTAATGGACCAGCAATCCATTGTAATGGACCAGCAATCCATTGTAATGGACCAGCAATCCATTGTAATGGACCAGCAATCCATTTTAATGGACCAGCAATCCATTGTAACTGACCAGCAATCCATTGTAATGGAAAACACAACAGCCGCTATACATATATTATTACCGATGCCTAAAAAGTAAATAAGTATTATAAATATTAATGCATTAATTATTAATATTATCAAATATTAACTTAATTTGCTGATAATCATTTATTTATATTAGCTTCCCCCCCTCCCTCCCGCCCCCAATGACGCCTGAAGGTCAGGGAGTAGGTGCGGGAGGTGGGGGTGTGGGGGCGGGGGCGTGGCCAATCACGGCGTTCGCCAAGAAGCTCCGCCCCCCCCCCCTCCGCTTTTTCCTTCTAGCCCTACATGCATCTACATATCACTGCACCTACAGGTTCTTACATGCACCTACAGGTTCTTACATGCACCTACAGGTTCTTACCCACTGTCGTGCAGCGGCTGGAGGAGGTCGTCGTGAGGCTCGTAGCCATAGAGGGGGCGGAGCGTCAGCTTGACCTCCACGCCCCCCGCCGCCGCCACGAGCGCCCCCCACGGCGCCCCTCTCAGGGCCGCGGCCTCCATGTCCACCACCACGCGAGATGGACGACCATGTCGCAGGAGGACAGGTACAACAGCAACATGGCGACCTGCGGGCAACCACAACGTGACCACCCAGTTAAAATTTAGGGCAGGGAATAGAGCAGGCCGTCGCCGGCTGCAGAGCCGACGTAGAGACGCGACAGAGCAGCGATAGAGCAGAAATGTCCGCTTTAGAGATGCCTTCGCGTGGAGCAGCATGCGACCTACCGCAGCAACATGACGACCTGCGGGCAACCACAACGTGACCATCAAAGCCAAAAAAAGGCAAAAAAAAAAGTTTTCATTTGGCCATAACTTCGCTAGGCTTTCACCCCAACACGTCACCCATCACACCCAACACGTCACCCCCACACCCAACACGTCACCCATCACACCCAACACGTCACCCATCATACCCAACACGTCACCATCACACCCAACATGTCACCCATCACACCCAACATGTCACTCATCACACCTAACACATCACCAGTCACACCCAACACGTCATCCATCACACCCACCACGTCACCCATCACACCCAACACGTCACCCATACCACCCAACACGTCACCCATCACATCCAACATGTCACCCATCACACCCAACATGCCACCCATCACACCCAACACGTCACCAGTCACACCCAACATGTCACCCATCACTCCCAACACGTCACCCATCACACTCAACACGTCACCATCACACCCAACACGTCACCCATCACACCCAACACGTCACCAGTAACACCCAACACGTCAGCCATCGCACCCAACACGTCGCCATCACACCCAACACGTCACCCATCACACCCAACACGTCACC
>NW_025931305.1:73783-76905 GCF_000764305.2 Hyalella azteca
ATGCCGATGTGTTTTTCTATGCGCACGCAAAGCAAGCGCGTTGACAGACACGCATCGCACGCGTGTTGAATCTCACGCAACTCTCGTGTGAGCAACACGCACTCGATGCAAGCGGGTTGTAGATAACGCAACGCAAGCATGTCTACGTACACGCAATGCAAGAGTGTTGAAACGCTAGCGTGTTGATAAGTTCGTACCCATGCACAATGCGCACGCAGCGCCACAACTAAAGGCAGGGGCTAGTCGCGCTCGCGCTATAAGAACTCAGGCCAGCTACTGAGCAGGGTAAGCCAATGGTGACCTGGCCAGCCGCTGATTTCGTCTGTCATTTGACCCTTATATTTTTTCGCATGAAACTACCCTAAATAGCTCCTACTGAGCGGCTAATTATGAGATGCGGCCATTTCACATCTGAATCATCTCTAATCCGAGACTGACAACCGAAACCAGACCGTCTGCCGCGGCTAAATTTTGACAGGGTATCCCTGGTCTCGAGTAACGCGGGCTGAGGGCATTTCTTTTATTGCTTACCGAATTAATTCCTCTGAAGGGATAACAGAGCTGAGTGAATTAATAATGTAATTACTTTTATGACATTATAGATGATGTGTGAATGAATTCCGAAATAATATAAACGTTTTATAATCGTTAGTCCTAAATTAACGCAAAAACAGCTAATACACTATGCGATTTAGTGACCATGCAATTTCATGATTCGCTTCATTCATATTCATCAATATGCAACAATAATCTCACTAGCTAGGCACACGTTGACTCGGCCCCGAGGTCAATATCGTGTTTGCTGAACGGCTCCACTGAACGAAGGCGCTTGGCGGGGGATTGAGATACGGGGATTGAGATACGGGGATTAAGATACGGGGATTGAGGTATGGGGATTGAGATACGGGGATTGAGATACGGGGATTGAGATACGGGGATTGAGATACGTGGACTGAGATACGTGGATTGTGATACGGGGATTGATATACGGGGATTGAGGTACGGGGATTGAGATACGTAACGATGTACGTTCTTCACTGAAACAGTACCGAAATATTATGAACAGTAAAAACTTGGCGTGAGCGGCAAAGCTAATAGACAGATTTGAGTTGGTCAATTTTATCAGGAGTGAAAATAAAATCCAGCTCTCTGATGATCTTCATTCATGAAGATTAGAGAGAATCTAACCGTGGCTAAAGGCAGCTACGTCGTGTGAGAATATTTAGAAAACAAAGCCTGCGAAGTGGACAGTACGGAGAACGATATTGTTATAGAAGCAGCTATAGCAGTGCTGAGAAATGGCAATCAATCGTCAATTAACCGTATTCCTTACATGTAATCTGTCGATGTTAAACGCATGATTCGTTTTATACCCTCATGAAATTTGACGATGTAAGTCTTATTAACTATTTGCCTTGTATCTCATGTAAAACATCGATATACGTATAGGCCTGTTACAAATACTTCCATCCCTCGTAGTGCACACATTAATCCCCATTATGCCGCTAATCCGTAGAATTTCTGATTTTTATGCGTATACTAAATGGTTTGCAAAAAGATTAAATTGGAAATTTATGCTCACAAGACTTTGTCGCTCTAGCCTACCTCAAGTTGAATTTTGACCTCAAGTTTAATTTTGACCTCGAGTTGAACTTTGACCTCAAGTTTAATTTTGACTTCAAGTTGAATTTTGGCTTCAACTTGAACTTTGACCTCAAGTTGCATTTTGACCTCAAGTTGAATTTTGACCACAAGTTGAATTTTCACCCAAGTTGAATTTTGATCTTAAGTTGAATTTTGACCATAAATTGGATTTGGATTGATTGGATTGACCACAAGTTAAATTTTATTCGCAAGTTGAATTTTGACCTCAAGTTGAATTTTGACTCCAAGTTTAATTATGACTTCAAGGTGAATTTTGACCTCAATTAAATGGATTTATACCTCAAAATGGATTTTGACTTCAGGTTGAATTTTGACCTCAAGTTGAATTTTGACCTTATGTTGAATTTTGACCTCAAGTTGAATTTTGACCTCAAGTTGAATTTTTACCTCAAGTTGAATTTTGACCTCATATTGAGTTTTGACCTCAAGTGGAATTTTGACCTCGAAATGAATTTTGACCTCATGTTGAATTTTGACCTCAAGTTGAATTTGACCTAAAGTTGAATTTTGTCTTCAAGTAGAATTTTTTCAACGCTTCCGTATATCTCTCATAGTTACTGGTGCCAGTGTCGTCGTTATCACTGAACGACTGTCGATCTTATAGTGTCATTTCCGTGCCCAACATATACAGTTCTGCCTCAATTACATACGAGGACTTTTTGAAACATGGCCTCCAAGGTGCCTTGATCGATTACTAAAAAGAAATGAAATTTCATCAGTTTGTTCCATACTTAAATAATTCAAATGGTGAACTGATACAATTAAATGAAATAAATAACGGAAATGAAAATTAACGTTAACTTAGAAAGAAGGGGAAAGATTAAACAATAAAAATAGCATAAAAATTACATCATGCACATTGACTGCTTACCGTGGCATTTCCTCTGCCATGGCTCCCAGGATGCAGTCGAGGGAGTCGTCGCCGGCTAAGATGCGCTGCACGTGGTCTGCAGCGACGATCTCTTGCACCGTCTTGTGCGGGAAGGCATAGCTCTTGCACTCTCCCTTAAATAGAGGCTTTTGCTCCTTCAGTAAAACTGAAAGAACAATTTCCGGATCGAATTTCCCACTAGCATCTATTTT
Organism: Hyalella azteca; assembly: GCF_000764305.2. Lineage (NCBI taxonomy): Eukaryota > Metazoa > Arthropoda > Malacostraca > Amphipoda > Hyalellidae > Hyalella > Hyalella azteca. The sequence goes on from NW_025931305.1 coordinate 76,532, forward strand.
TTCCTGGCACTTCTTCTTCAATCCAAGGAGCTCCTCTCCTGAAAATGTTACGCTGTTGTCACGCAGCAACTCCAACGCCTCACGACCGATTACATCAAGCAGGTTGGCAATCAAGACGTCAGTTGCGTTGTAGTTCGAATCCGCCAATTTCGACAGGATGAGTTTTTTATACAAGCGAAGAACGGATGGCGCCACGTCCCCGGGCGTCTGCCACGAAGATATTGCCTCAGGGAAGTGCTTATACATCTCACAGAAATGAACCAAGTTAATTGGTTCAGTGAATTGATTTCTGACGTCTTCACTAAGCGACTCAAAGCTGTTCGTCATCTCCCCAGTCGGAGTGCCGTCACTCAAAGACTCTTCATACCGCCTCA